>NW_007426517.1:0-493 GCF_000475195.1 Diaphorina citri
GGGGGATCTCACTCCTTTTTTCCAAGTATGTATTTAACATGATTAGTAGATAACGTAGGTACCTACAGATCTTCTTATAACCGTGAGTTGTTGTTGTTGTTGTTGTTGTTGTTGTTGTTGTTGTTTTTGTTGTTGTGGTGGTGGTGGTGTTGTTACTTGTGGTGTTGTTGTTGTTGTTGTTGTTGGCGTTGTAGTTGTTTATCATTTTTGTCAGTAGATGTCAACATCTACTACCATATCATTTTTGATAGATGTACTTAACTAAGTCTTTAATCAGTAAAATAGCGGTCGAACTGTCGAAAAATACGGTAAAACACCGCTAACCGTTGTCCTGATGTTAATAAAAACTGATATTTGGGGGGTTTTAGGTATGGTTTTGGGGGGGTCTACTCTCATAACTTTTTGATATCTCTAATAACCGTTTGGTGAAAACCGCCAAAAAGCGGTTATTTCCGCCTGTGGGCGGAGCCAAGTGCAACTTTTGCCGAATTTC
>NW_007426518.1:0-493 GCF_000475195.1 Diaphorina citri
TGTTGAGCTAATGCTTTATTTACTATATCTATCCTAGTAGGTAGTATAACGTACGCAGAAAGTTCTAAATTAGAACTTATAAATTGGATAAGGTGCCTTATTTACAAATTGGATACAAATTACAAATATTCTAAATGGATTTTATCGTTATGGGTCTTATTTACAAACAACATGGTTGAAAGTGTTACTGAGTTGCTCATTAAAAGTGTTACTGTCATGTATTGATGGTTTCTTGTATTTTGTTCCATAGGAATGGATCGACTACAATCTCGTATGGAACATCTCCGAATATGGAGGTGTCAAAGATCTCAGGATAACACCACTCAGGATATGGAGACCAGATATTCTCATGTACAACAGGTAAGAAAATTATACATATACCTTATAATGATGATGATCTTTCCTTCCCAAAAACGCAATTTTTTCAACACTTTACATACGAGTATCTGCGAAGGGAATAAATAGACATTTTTGGTTTGAATTTGGCTAACTT
>NW_007426519.1:0-493 GCF_000475195.1 Diaphorina citri
AGAGAGAGAGAGAGAGAGAGAGAGAGAGAGAGAGGAGACTTAAAGAGTTAAAAGTGAAAGTAGTTTGAAGGTTATTACGTTGTTAGATAAGGGACACCTGTTGGAAAGTTACCCTAAAACTTCCTTCTCCCTGAAGCTGGAGCGAAAAACCGAGTGGAGCGGAGAGCATAGAGCTTTATGCTCTCAGCTCTATGAGGTTTCCACTCATCGCTTCCCCCTACTTCTACTCACTACTAATTTTTAGGATAATAAGTACTACTGTCAGCTTTGGTGAGTTTTCTAAAGAGATAATGTGATTCTGAGCTTAATGCTCTATTCTCTTCGATCCACTCTTTTTTAGACTAAGCCGAACCAAACTACGAGACTGCTTGTAATATGTACTTTCAATTTTTTTTTATGCTGGGAAATGAAACAGCTGTTATGTGTGTTATGGTCATCCCCAAATAAAATTTCAATGGATTGGGACTTAGGACAGATGCTGGGTACCATAATA
>NW_007426520.1:0-493 GCF_000475195.1 Diaphorina citri
GTTTTGGAATTATTGTCGTCTTCCTCTGACAGTCAGAGTTCAGGTGCCGTTTGTTTGGGTATCTATAAGAACTGACTGTTACTGACCTAAGGCAACCTAATAAATTCTTCATTATTATTCTCTTTATTACTATGCGCCTTCTCCGTAGATTAGAATGGGCAAAACCCAATTTTTAGGGCTGTTTGCCTCTAATGCCTCTACACCTATGCCTTAGCGTGAGCTCCTTTTGTGTATGCGCCTTCTTAGTACAAGTTTTGATAGGCGGTGACCTCAACTACAGTTGAATCTCGGTAGAACAAAGTCCACTTGCAAAATATTTGCACCTGAATCAAGTGTCATCCACTGAGGCAGAAAACGAAGTTTGATCGATAGATTAGATAGGATGTGTTCATAATTATGTAAAAAAATGTAAATTCAGTTTCTTTGTGTTATTATGTCACAACTTTGGTGCTCACTGCAGCATTGTAGGATTTTCCCAATATCTCAATAATCC
>NW_007426521.1:0-493 GCF_000475195.1 Diaphorina citri
AGCGTGAGTGGCTAGGACATACTTCCCAGATTCAGACGGTCATCAGGTTCTATAATTATTTATTTATTTATTTTTATTTTCGATGAGGTTTGACAGAGGGAACTGTAACCGCTATGGTCTTATCGTCCCGAAATCGAAGAGAGAAGAAGGATAGGATAGGAGAAAGCCAGCCATTCCGAGACGTTCTTGCGTAGACCTCTTTAATGGGCGGACAAGCTTGCACACGCTCCTAGTCTTCCAATCACTTCTAAAAGACGATCACCCTAGCAGTCACCCTATATGCCCATATTCTAAGATCTCCAAGATGACGTCCCTATGACAAAGTGTCTCCCTCAAAGTACTACAAAGGTATGGTGTTACTGTCTTGTACATTAGAATGTGTTTGAGATTTGAGGAATTAATGTTTTTGCTAGGTAAGGTGATCTAATTCAATATTCAACTGTCGGGAATTGGCATTTGGCCCCAGACGGTACCTTGCTAGATAAAATTCGAA
>NW_007426522.1:0-493 GCF_000475195.1 Diaphorina citri
TTTCATAATCTGAGAACTTTAGAAGGTACATTTTCCTGAGGACAAACTAAATAGCGCAGACTGGTATAAGATAGGAAGAAAAATGTTTTAGTATGGCAACCTTTACTCCTTGGTACAACTCACCTTGAGGTAATAAGTTTGGAGATCCTTTAGGATCCTCTTCATCTATTATTTGCTCATCTTCGCTGATAGTAAATTGTGACTCAGGAGGTTCTTGTTTATCATGCTGTGTGCTAACAACTTCATTGATAAACTGAGACTCTTCAACAATCTGTGATGTGGTACATTCAATTTCACTTTTATACAAATCATCAATGCTATTCTGAACTGTGACATCATATGTTGAATTTAGTTCAGCTTTGCATTTGTCCTTATGACTAGGAGTAGATATTTGTTTAGAAGAGGATGGTTTGTCTAAGCTTTCATGTTGTTTAGTCTGATTTTCAGTATCACTATGAGAGTCTTCGCTTGAGGAACTTACGATAAATCGTTT
>NW_007426523.1:0-493 GCF_000475195.1 Diaphorina citri
CTAAAAAGTTTGAGACAGGGGTCTCAGATAAAGCTCAACAGGTGGAAGAGCAAAAAACACAAAAATTAATCCAAAAAGTCAAGACAAGGGTCTTGCACTAAAAAAAAACTCCAAATGTGGAAAAGAAAAAGCACAAATTTACCAATTAACTAAAAAAAGTTTCAAGACAAGGGTCTCGGATAAAGCTCAACAGGTGGAAGAGCAAAAGCACAAGTTGAATTCAAATTAAGAAAAAGTAAAAATTCAAGACAGTGGGGTCTTGACTAAAAGGCTCAACAAGGGGAAGAGCCAAAAAGCACAAAAAAATGAGTTAAATCCAAAAGCTCCACTTTCCACTAAAAGTCACTAGGTAGGCAGATGGTCAAACATGTGGTCTGATCAGACAAAGGTTAACCTCAATTTTTTTCCAATTCTAAAAAAAAGCAACGGGGCCAGAAGGACCAAACAAAATGTGATTATTCTTAAACTAATGGGGATCTTCGGTACCTGGGAC
>NW_007426524.1:0-493 GCF_000475195.1 Diaphorina citri
CGAACATCACACGACTTTCCTTATCCTATTGAATGATGCTTATTTGGGTGTTGTTCTATTGTATCTATTACAATATCTCTAACCGTTTAGTCAGTATCGCTGAAAACCGCCAAAAAACGGTCGAAAAACGCCAAAAAGCGGTCAAAATACCGCCAACCGCAACACCCATCTTAACCAAACGTTTTGATTTGCATCCTTGTCACATTTGTGAACTACATACCAAATTTCAAGTCTCTAACTCATACCGTTCCCGATATATTGTTACATTACACCGAAAACCACCAAAAAGCGATAAAATGCCGCCAACCGTTGCACCTATCTTAACCAAAAGTTTCGTGTCGCATCGTTGTCACATTGGACAGCTGCATGTCAAATTTCAAGTCTCTAGCTCTTAC
Organism: Diaphorina citri; assembly: GCF_000475195.1. Taxonomy (NCBI): domain Eukaryota; kingdom Metazoa; phylum Arthropoda; class Insecta; order Hemiptera; family Psyllidae; genus Diaphorina; species Diaphorina citri. Next base: position 396 of record NW_007426524.1, read on the forward strand.
TGTTCTCGAGATATTTTGTTTACAGACAGAAGGATAGACACACGGACCAATGGCTGAAACTTTGGATTTAGGCTCTAGGGACCTTGGAGGGAAATAAA
>NW_007426525.1:0-493 GCF_000475195.1 Diaphorina citri
CACAGCACCACTGAACACTTCTGGGAATTGTCTAACGATACTCTCCAAGCTTTCCAGTTTGATTGATTGACTAGCAGGGATTTGATGACCAGTCAGTTCCCTTGGTTTCTGATTAGACTCATCATGTTTACGTTTCAGAGTGGTTTGGTTCTGATCTCCTGTGATGTCTATTGGTTTCTCATCCAGTTCCGTCAATGTCACATACTCCACCTCCTCATTCTCATTATCACTCTCATTCAGGAACTTGGTGCTCTCTCGTGAAACATCGGGTCTTGTCGTTTCTCTCCAATGACTCGAGTACGTGTTGATAACGATAATACTCTTATCGTCCAAGTGTACATTACTATAGTAATCATTGAGTAGGAGACGACATGTGGCTTGTATAGCCTCCTCTACAACAGCATACTCGCTATTCCTATACATATGATCCAGCACTGCATTCATATGAGTACATGGACTGGCCGGACTCTTGCTATTACATGAACATAGCCTG
>NW_007426526.1:0-493 GCF_000475195.1 Diaphorina citri
GTTTCTTCTTTTTAGCCCGAAGATATTTTGTTTGTTCTCCTGTGAACTCTCTCGTTTCCTTCTTTCCTTTTTGTTGTTGTTTGTGTATTTACATATAAAACATAAATACATAGGTATATGTACGTGTATTTACATATATTAGGTATATTATACGAGGAGGTAGGTACCTACGTATCAGTAAGTTCTCAAGTAGGTACCTACGTGTTTGGGAAAAATCCCTTTAGCTTCTTATCTTGTTGTGTATTTACATATAAAACATAAATACATAGGTATATGTACGTGTATTTACATATATTAGGTATATTATACGAGGAGGTAGGTACCTACGTATCAGTAAGTTCTCAAGTAGGTACCTACGTGTTTGGGAAAAATCCCTTTAGCTTCTGATCCTGTGGGATTTTTTTTCTACTTCATCATACGAGGAGGTAGGTACCTACGTATCAGTAAGTTCTCAAGTAGGTACCTACGTGTTTGGGAAAAATCCCTTTAGCTT
>NW_007426527.1:0-493 GCF_000475195.1 Diaphorina citri
ACAGGGGCAGCTTTCGAAAATCAAGTATGAGAGATGCCATGCGGAAATAAGGTCAATTTTCAAATATTTTTCTAAAATTTTCGAGTGTAAACTTTTTTTTATGTGATGGAATTCAATTCTACTCGTTATGATGGAATACAAACATCTGGGACGGTAGCGTAGGTGGGTACAGATTCGAAGCAAATCCATTTTCATCGGACATTCTACGAACATGGAAGGGTAATTAATTTTACCTTCCCATAGTGCCGTAAATTCGAAAGCTCAATTTATTTATTTTATTTAGTTACTTCTTCATCATTAATTTTTGGTAAACACTTATGTAAAGTAGATATTAGGAAGGTAAATTAACGAGGTTTCAAAGATTTTTTTTTGACCAAAAGTTGGAAGAGTTTTGAGGAAAAGAGGTAAAATTTTGTGAACTTCTAATAATGCATTGTTCACTATGGGCCATATATTATTATTGTTGTTTTCGTCGTCATCCCATGAAACTTTG
>NW_007426528.1:0-250 GCF_000475195.1 Diaphorina citri
ATACAACTTCAATCAAATCTCTTCAAACAGATTTTGCATACAATTTCAATCAGATCTGCATATTCATATTGATCCGAAAACTGTAAAATAAGAACACAAGTCGAGCAAAAATCATCACGATCATCATTTGTAAACAATCTATTTATAAGTCTCAAGGTTGAGACCATTGGTCAAAACAAAAAAATCTGGTGTGAACATCACACGACTTTCTATTACATTAAACTTCTCAACTGTAAGTCGGACAGTTCTA
>NW_007426529.1:0-493 GCF_000475195.1 Diaphorina citri
TTTCTCAGGAACTACTGGATTCGTTTGATTTTTGGTTTCCATCTTCCTTGGTGTGTTTGCATTCTTCGGAGATTTCCTGGGTGTTAGAATGTTGATCTTTTCAGTGTTCTGTACAGGTTCTGTGCTGATGATTCTGAACGAGGATACTTTGTACGAAGCGGTTATAGCTTGAGCTAGCTCCTTCTTTAGTGGAGATTTGATTTTGAATGATTTTAATTTGTCTGGTGTCAGCTTCGAGGAGAGAGGCACATTGGTTTTAGTCCCAGGTGATAGTTTCCCAGGAGATTTACTGGTATTGGGTTTAGTGTAGTGAGAAATCCTCTTCTTTGGTTTCTTCCCCGAATAGTTGAAGGATTCATTTTTCAATCCAGCATTCGTTGCTTTCCATTTCGAGTCACTAACAGAGACAAAATCTTCAAAGTTAATTGTTTCATCAGCACAGATTTTTTCAACAATGTTTTGATTTTCTCTTTGAGTATGTTGTGGACTACTT
>NW_007426530.1:0-493 GCF_000475195.1 Diaphorina citri
AATTGGACACACGGGACAAGAGCTTAAATCAAACGTATTCATACTGATAGATTCTGACGTGACTTTGTGAAGATTCATATTGAAAAGGAGAACACCAGTGTGAAGAGTATAAGTTACTGGTGTTCTTCTTTTCACACGTATTTATCAAAGGAAAAACTTTTTTTTATCTACCTCGGAACTTCACAATACTTGAAGATAGGGAAACTCAGAGATCTTAAGAAAAACCATGTAAAAAGCAAGCTGTAGCAAATGGAAAAAAGTAAGCTTCACACTTCACACATTTACAATTATGTCCTCCCTTGTCTGTAAGGGATTTGAACTTTAAATTTAAATTTTAAACACAAATATTCAGGTGAATGCAGTCTCTTTGTGTTATTATGTCACAACTTTGGTGCTCACTGCAGCATTGTAGGACTTTCCCAATATCTCAATAATCCTAAAGTCCAATGTTTACCTACCATGCTGGCACCGGTCGCTATGCGCATTTATATGA
>NW_007426531.1:0-493 GCF_000475195.1 Diaphorina citri
TGGATTTCACCAATGACTTAATGAGAGATTTAACTAATGGGCGAATTTTTAATGATCCAAAAAGGAGTTTTTAATGATACAAACAGGAGTTTTTAAAAACTCCTCCTTTTTGGATCACTAAAAACGCCCTCTTGGATTATTAAAAATTCTCCCATTAGCGAAATCTCCCATTAAGTCATTGTTGAAATCCACCATTAGGTACCTGTTCAGAATAAAATCCGCCAAGGGGGCCAATCGAACCTGCAACCTAGCACTACCAACCAAGCTAACGAGGCTGGCCAATAAGGGGTTAAAACTACTTAGTAACTCTATCAGCCTGAGGGAAAACAATTTACTAGTGACATTTCCACCACCCTAGTCTTCATATTAGTACCTAACTACATAGCTACCTGGATAGCGCAGTAGTAAGCTCGTTTGGTAATCAGGAGGGCGTGAGTTCGATCCTAGCAATGGAATTTTATCCTCGTTAACGCCCGTAGTACCAGTTATTATG
>NW_007426532.1:0-493 GCF_000475195.1 Diaphorina citri
TCCTCCAAGTCTCTTCAAATGTTTGACTTCTGCTTAGAAATTCAAAACTCAGGTAGGAAGCTGGAAGAACGTGCTTAAACTGTTTTGTTTTAATTTCATTCAGAAAAACAAACCCACAACTTTCATCATATCTGAGCGAAAAACTTAATTTAAATTAAAATTTCTTGAAAAACTTCTCAACAAACCCACAACTTTCATCATATCTGAGCGAAAAACTTAATTTAAATTAAAATTTTCTTGAAAAACTTCGCGCTTTTTTACTTCGATAGTGGGTGGTCGGTGGTGAGAAGAAAAAAATTAAAATAATATTTCTTCATTAGAAGAAGAAGAAGAAGAAGCCAGATGATAAAGTTGTGAAAAGCTGGGGGGAAAGCTGCCATCAGACGCTGCTGTTGCTTGCAAAACTGAACTGATGGGTAGAATGGCTCGTAAACAGATTTTCCCAACTTGGGAGTTTTCGTGGATTCCGAGAGTCTCGGAAGAAGAAGAAGAA
>NW_007426533.1:0-493 GCF_000475195.1 Diaphorina citri
GGCTCGGTTTTGATCGAACTCACAATGCCTTCCTTTGGAGGCTGCCGAGGAGGTTCTGGGGAGAAAATTTGATTGGTAAACATTTATTTCCATGAAGAAAGTTAAAATAGAATAGAATATACCCTGTTTATACTGCCAGAATGAGACGGAAAAGTCCCTTTACTCCCACAGTCTAAACAAGGTCTCATGTATTTGGTACAAAATAGGTGTAATTTTTATAAATTAAAACCTTGCTTAAATTCTAAAAAAAAGTCAGTGGAAAAGAAGACAGGAATTTTGCTCATCTTAAGCATAAGTACCTGCTTGTCACACATGTTGTTCTCCACTTAATATTAAACTTTTTTTAAAAAAAAGATGAGTGTTCCACCGCCGTTTTTATTTCGTAGCAATGTTACAACTGCTACATTGGACACAAGTGGTCTGTGTCGTAGCATGCCCATCCCATAGTATGCCTCTCATCAGATGGGCGAGAAGAGACACAATACTTCCCATT
>NW_007426534.1:0-493 GCF_000475195.1 Diaphorina citri
CTTAGCAGTTACAGTTCCCGCAACAACTGAGGTCTTATCGTCCCAAAATTGTAGACAGGAGGACAGGACACGAGAGAAAATCAGCCGTTCCAAGAACAAACCTTACCCGTTCAAGATAAAATCCGCCCCAGGTGATGGGGTCGAAAGCGACCTAACACTTAGAAGGCAGACGCACTCCCCTCCAAGCTAACTAAGCTGGACAAGGCAGCTAAGCTCATTAGCCTGGCCCATTGTTGGGGATCGAACCCGCGACCTAGCGCTTACAAAGCAGCTAAGCCAACTAGGCTGGCTCATTATTGCTTAACTTGAAGAGATAGCTAATAAAATCTATCATAGTTATGGCGTAGCAAATGGTCGTACCTACCGTCTTCTTTTCTGGTAGGAGTGGTAGGTATCGAGAGACCAAGCTTTAGGCCGGCCATTCACGATCAGTTTTACCTGACAGTTCAAACTGTCAGTTAGAACTGTCAGTTAAAACTGATCGTGAATGGCC
>NW_007426535.1:0-493 GCF_000475195.1 Diaphorina citri
AATTAATTATTTTCATTGTATAATATTATATTTTTATTTTTATCCATCAGGTAATTCTTCCACAGAATGAAGGAACGTATGCTCAATTGCTTATTAATGATGCTCAATCGCTCATTAACCTATGCTCAATCCCTCATTGGCAATGTTTTATGTTAATTTCTGTTGCTTGACAACGCTGGCAGTTTCTGAGCTCAAGGTACCCCAGCAAGACGACACCTACCAATGTTAACATTTACAGTGAATTGATTAAATTTTAACATGAAAAAAAAAAAAAATAGGTGATGAACTGAAATAGATGGGAAGAATAAATACAATCGCTTGATTTAATCCCTTTCCCATGAGGGAACGATAGGTACGTACAACTATTGGCAGTTTACTACTGAAGGAACTTTAGAGCAAAGACAGATAAAAGATTAGCGAGGAAAAGAAGAAAGGGCAAAGTACGTGTGTAACCCACATCCACAACTTTAGGTGTAACACTTGCTTAAAAATC
>NW_007426536.1:0-493 GCF_000475195.1 Diaphorina citri
TTAATGTACAGCCGAGATGTGGATTTTAGGATATTGGCAATTTGGTAATTATTATTATTACACAATTGGATCAAACTTTATTACAGATGGTAACAAAATGTATCTACATACATATAAATACAAAATAAAGTAGGTAATTCGTGAGTAGGTAAACTGGGATTCTCAGGCTCGATCAGGACCTTGGGGCTTCCGTAGATATGTAATCTTTTTCTTAGTGGATTTCTACAATGAACCTCTGTTACTAGGTACCTACATATTGTTTTCAAGTGCCAATTTCAGTGATGGTGTAATTACTAAGCATTAAGGGCTAACTTAACGCAGAGCGGTGTACATCGGATTTGTATTTTGTTGGTTGGTGGGAATCCAAGTTATGTTATGAATTAATCTAGTGTTGGATTTCACCAATATTTATTCGGTCATTAGAACTCCTGTTAAGCTAACAGCCAGTTAAGTTCCATTTAATTTGTATTGGCTTAACAGGGCTGTTAAGCTA
>NW_007426537.1:0-493 GCF_000475195.1 Diaphorina citri
TTTCAACAAGAAAAGATACATACCCTTTTTGACACTGGTAGGCTGAAGGCCTCTAATGGGACTGTTAGAACCTCTAGTTACTAGAGGTTCCAGTCCCATTAGGATTAGTTTTTCAATTTCTGTTCCCTACATCTCTTTTTTTCTTCCACGCTCCCTATTACTTCGACAAAAAAATGACTTCGCGCTCCCTATTACTATCACAAAAAAATGCGCTCATCAAGATTTTTGCGTGGGAATTTTGAATGAAGGGATTTTTTTCATTTCAATTTAGACGCATTCGTATATTTTGTAGTGTTTTTTTTTTTTTTATCAATCTACCATTTTTTATCAGAACAGAATCATTAAATTTAAAAAATATTGAAATAGTTACCCATTAGCTTTTATCTTTATTTAATTAACTATAGAAAGCCCTATTTAAATGTGTAACGTCTTTATTACATAATCTTGAAGTGTATACTTAACTCACTTGTCTGGCAAAATGTGTTTGAAAACC
>NW_007426538.1:0-493 GCF_000475195.1 Diaphorina citri
TATGTATCTCCATTATAATTATGTATGACCTGATAGGCGTGATATGTACATTCCTGATACATTTAGATGAGTACTTTTGAGTACATATTCGGTCTGACTCTATACAAAAAAGTACATTAACGCCTATACATAATTATGTAGGTACATATCGCGATGCTTGTCTACATCTACGTAAATCATTGTGTACTATAGACCTGATTTAGATGAGTAGGTACTTTTTCAGCACATATTTTGTATAACTATAGGCAAAAAAGTACATTGATGTCTATTTTGCCAATACATATTTGTGTTTGTCTATAAGAAGACTATCAGTTCACCTCATTCCAGAGTTCCAGACAAAATAAGTATGTATGTAGGTACATTGATAATGTACCATATTGTTCCTACAGGTAGTACAGGTATATAATCAACATAATGTATATAGTTCATCCAGATCAATGTGACAGCAATGAGTCATCAACCCAAAATGAAGGAACCAATCAGATTGCAGGAA
>NW_007426539.1:0-493 GCF_000475195.1 Diaphorina citri
CAAATAGAGCAGTGACCAGTGTTATTACAGGGTTAGGTTAAACACAAAAAGGAGCTCTCACAAATGAGCAGTGACCAGTGTTATTTTAGGGTTAGGTTAAACACTAAAAGAAGCTGTCACTAATGAGTAGTTACCAGTATTATAGGGTTAGGGTAAACACAAAAAGGAGCTTTCACAAATGAGCAGTGTTATTATAAGGTTAGGTTAAACACAAAAAGGAGCTTTCACAAATGAGGAGTTACCAGTGTTACAGGGTTGAGTTAAACACAAAAAGGCGTTTTCTTTTTCATTGTTGTGGCTTCTGAATAATTAACATGATAGGTTTACCAATGTTATGAATTATCATCCATAGGTTTTCAAAATCTCAACAGACGATACTATTCCACGGGGGATGACAGAAAGAACACAGCTGGCAGCTTCTTCAATAAGTATACATTTGGAATATTGACTGCTCTTGGTGTTATTATTGGAGTAAGTATTTTAGATATATTTA
>NW_007426540.1:0-493 GCF_000475195.1 Diaphorina citri
GTCCTCATTTTTCCTGCTCTATGACTTTGAAACATCACCCAAGTAAGCGCAACTGATCTATTTTTGTTCATAAAAATGGGCTGTTAGGTACTGTCACTGCTGTTAGATTAATAAGAACTTAAAAAGAGAAAGCGAGATGAGAGTTGTACAAGAAGATGATCCCAGGTTTTTACTGAAGTTGAACCAACACCATGAAATAAGTAACCACAGCTCCCAAAACCTGAAAATGAGAAAGCAAAGTTAGAACTTCACAAAGTTAGAACTTAACAAAGTTAGAACTTCACAAAGTTAGAACTCAGTAACTCGACAAAGTACTGAGACATCAATCAAGATGAAAAAGCAAAGTCAGAAAGATTTGTCGTACTTTAAGCAAACGTCTATGGTCGATCGACAATCAAGGAAGAACTCATATTCCAAAGTTTTTTCCAAGGTTTTATAGAGGGAGGTTTTAATCAATAACAAAATTTGTACTCGTTTTTCGATTGCAAATATT
>NW_007426541.1:0-493 GCF_000475195.1 Diaphorina citri
TCGTAAGCGCACTTAAGTCTATTTGTGCTGCAATTATTTCCGCAAATATCACATACGCCTAAACATAAAAAAATCAATTTCTTCACAATGGTTTAGAAATCACATACGCCCGTCCGTGCTATCAATAGTATCTCTTAAACGTAGTATGTCTGTGTGTTAATCTCATTTTTTGTTTTTTGTCGCTTACGCCCCTTTGACTTTCTAGCGGCGAATTGGACTCGAACGACCAACCTCCAAACCCAGAGTACACCGTACTAACCATTACACCACTGAGGTTGTTCTCAACTTGATCTTCAGTCGCTTCTCGGCCTTTTGGCTAAGATCAAAGTGTAGTCTCTGTCCTTATCAGATTGCAAAATAATAATAAGACTCTTGAGTGGAAGGTAACCACTAGGCGAGGTTGACGCCGGAGGCGTTCTCTACCACCTAATGCTTCCGCTACCACCACAAATCGCTACCACCAAAGACTTACATTATTATGTAGTAAAAGTCT
>NW_007426542.1:0-493 GCF_000475195.1 Diaphorina citri
GTTTCATCACAATATTTGTCCCTTTCCCTTTTCTCCCACGTTCTAGTCTTTTTTCCCTCTCTCATCCATCCCTCCTGTCTAGTTTTCTCTGTCGTTTCCCCCCTTCTTTTCTCTTTTGCTCTCTCTATTCCTCACTCCTATCCTGTTTTCTCCCTGTTTCTCTCCCTCTCCTATCTTTTTTTCCCTCGTTATTCCTCCCTCCTATCCTTTTTTCTCCCTGGTTTCTCTCCCTCTCCTATCTTTTTTTCCCTCGTTATTCCTCCCTTCCATCCTGTTTTCTCCCTGGTTTCTCTCCCTCTCCTATCTTTTTTTCCCTCGTTATTCCTCCCTTCCATCCTGTTTTCTCCCTCGTTTCTCTCCCTCTCCTATCTTTTTTTCCCTCGTTATTCCTCCATTCCATCCTGTTTTCTTCGTCCTGTAGCTTTTCTAGTTTATTTCCCGTCTTCCCGTCCCTCCTCTACGTTTCCATCCTGTCTTGTAATATTCGTTCCAG
>NW_007426543.1:0-493 GCF_000475195.1 Diaphorina citri
TCAGAGGTTCAAAAATAAACTAGCCACTTTATCATGTCAAAATCGAAAGCGACAACATTAATATTATTAGAAATTTTACGCCCTTTTAGCTCCTTTGGTTTTAGGTGAAGATGAAGAAAATGAGAAAGAATATTATGCTTACCTCGACTATTTACAGTGGAAGTTTCCCTTCTCTCCAAATTTGGCGATGACTCCCTTGACTTTGGACCCTGAAAGTTCGAAATAAAACAAATTCCATGAGGCTCCAAATACGTACATCGTTGAGTTATGGCCAGGACTACAATTTCAGTATCAACTTTTGTTTGAGGTAGAGTTAAGGGACTACAAGCTGAGAGTTGGATTGTGGTCCCAGCCATGAAATATTCAACAAGATCAAATGAAGACATCAATAATGTTACCAATTGAAATTTGCTACACCTAGGTAGGTACAGTTTGAGTATTCCCTTCACACTTACCTTCCTTCTTGCAGGAGGGGTAGGAGGTGTTTTTCCTG
>NW_007426544.1:0-493 GCF_000475195.1 Diaphorina citri
ATAGAGCTTCGTCTCTGCCGGGAAAGGCTGAGTGCGCCGCGTATTTCAAGCACAGAGCCGATAGAGCTTCGTCTCTGCCGGGAAAGGCTGAGTGCGCCGCGTATTTCAAGCACAGAGCCGATAGAGCTTCGTCTCTGCTGGGAATCGAACTTGGGACCTCCGGTCTGCAAGCCTAGTGTTATACTCGGATATGGAGGTTATTACCTCCTCTCCATAAATCTTGTCTCTTTGTCTAGAAGATTTTGATTTCTCAAAACGTTAAGGTGTGTCCTCAAATAGTGGACCGGCAATCGATCAACGTCAAATGACACGTTCACACTGCCTCGACAGCATAGATTTTTCTCGTCGATCGACGGCCGGTCGATTATGTTTGGACACACCTTTAGCCTCACAAATATTCACTAATCTCTTCCCGCTTCTCTCCCCCACAGCCACCATCGGTAACTTCGCCGTAGGCACCATCTTGGCCTGGACCTCCCCTGTCCTTCCCCTC
>NW_007426545.1:0-493 GCF_000475195.1 Diaphorina citri
ATTTTTTTTTTTTTTTACTTTTTTCATTGTTTTCATTGTTTGTACCTCGGTACCTACCGTTTTCGTATGACTCCAAGGCACAATCTTTTAGATACAAGAACGGAAAGGTTTGGGTACTTTGCGTAGAAAAATTCTGCCCTGACCGGGCTTCGAACCCAGCACTTCTGGGTGGAGAGTCTGTGCTCTTGATCACTTCGCCACAGAAGGGTAGGTAGAGGTAGGTACCTGCTTACTGGTAGTTGGGCATTTCACACGGGAAGGGAGGTGAATTTTGTAATTTTGCAATCTTGTTTAAACTATTTTTTAAATTTGTAAAATTTCAATAAAAAATTACATATTAGGTAGGCACTTTGGATATTAAATGAATTTTTGACTTGGCGGCCTGGAGCACTGCCGCTCTTCCTAATTTACAAACACAAACGCATTTCACGTTTGTAAACAAAGATCATGTTTGTATGTAGATTAATTTATTTGTTTATCTATGTGTTACAGG
>NW_007426546.1:0-493 GCF_000475195.1 Diaphorina citri
ATAAAAATAAATGGAAGCTCTTCCTCTTCCTTCTATAAATGCCTCCTGCTTTCTCATACACTGGTGGAGTACTTGTGTGATGTGTTGCCAAAACTTTTCAGTGAACATAGTTTTCGGGTTAGAAGAACAACAACAACAAGAACAAGAAGAAATAAAGCAAAGCTTGGTTAGAATGTTTAGCTGGTAAGAAAGAGGATTTCATAACGTTAACTTGTGAAATACGAAATACCTACCTCCATAATTATTATAATGTAGGTGTACAACTGTACATGGGTATGAAAGTTATTAACACAAATAGGATAGATATGAAAAGTAGAAGTCGAAAATTAAGGAAAGTAAAAGGAGGACTCAGGAGGAGGAGGAGAAAGCAGAGAGGGAGAGAAAGAAAGAAAGGAGGAGGAGGAGGAGGAGGAGAAAGAAGAAGAAGAAGAAGAAGAAGAAGAAGAAGAAGAAGACTTATCATTATAAAAGGTAGGTAGGAGTAATAATAATA
>NW_007426547.1:0-493 GCF_000475195.1 Diaphorina citri
TAATATATATTTTTGAGGTCTACACTCTACATGGTAAATGGAACATCTCCACTAATAATTTCTATTGTTTAGTTTCCTGATTAGTTTTTGGATCTCAAATATTTTTCCTGGTTATCCCTTTGGATCCCTTTTCTGAATGAAGTCTGCAATTGGACTTAAAATGAGTATTTTCGAAAAATTTCATCCTGGGGAAATATTTGGGGTGACCCCTAATACGAAATTCCTTGGTTCGCCTCCTTTCCAAATTGCCGCCTTCCTATTGAAGCTAATATTGAGCTATTAACGATACTTAGGCGACAATTAAATTTAAAAGCCTTTAAAAAAAGTTTCTTCAAAGTGCCAAACAAACTTTCGCTCATTTATTCAATCGTCTGTTTCAATTTTAAGTCTCTCTCTCCCTCTCTCGAGGGCTCTCTTTCTCTCTCCTTCTCTCTCTTTCTTCCTCTCTCTCTCTCTCTCTCTCTCTCTCTCTCTCTCTCTCTCTCTCTCTCTC
>NW_007426548.1:0-493 GCF_000475195.1 Diaphorina citri
AGAGATATCTTTCCGCACAAAATTCACGGAAAATCTCTTGATTTAACTCGAAAATAAAAGGGACCCTGAATCCCTAACGAAAGCTAAAAATCCTAATTGAAAACTATATTAACGAGAAACGGTAGGATGCTCAAGGGAATTTGGATCTCTTCATCTCCTCCTAATTCCTATTCTTCATCTATATCCCCTTTTCTTTCTTGTTTTCTTCCTTTCTTATCCCCCTCCCCTTCCTTCTTTTTTCTTCCTCTTTCTCCTCCTCCTCTTCTTCTGGCTTTTCTTCTTCCTCTGCTTCCTTTTCTTCTTCCTTTTTTTCCTCTTCCTTTTATTATTCCTCTTTCCTATCTTCTTCCTTCTTTTATTACTCCTCTTCTTTCCTCTCTTCCTTCTTTTCTTATCCAGCTTATTCCAATTCAAAGGAGACGTTAGCTAGGGATAAATCCGATGCTATTAGGCGTATTCAATTTTACGAAGTCTTCAATCCTGGAACGTGTTT
>NW_007426549.1:0-493 GCF_000475195.1 Diaphorina citri
TAATTATCTCCTTGCAGTAGTTTTTGCATGTGACTCATGACGTAAATTGGTACTTTTTCAAAAGGAAAGAAAACAAATCTTCTGATCTCTGAAAAAATATGTAGCTTTCCGAAGGTCTCAAAGATTGGAAAGCTCTGTTAGGAAAATTTATCTACTAGAGAAAGAAAAGAAAGAACCTAGTAAAAAGAAGACAAATAACAAATTAAAGTTTTGATTAAAATTTTTGAATTAAGGTTCCTTTTCCCCTGGGGGCACAGATTTTTTTTTCCAACTTCCAGACCAACAAAATGTATGTTGATGCAAATTCTTCAGCCCATGATATAGTCCAGTCAAAGCAGATTTTCAGACTGCTATTAGGAGTGGTATGAAATTTTTGCGATTGATATAGGGAGGTAGTAGGTGCCTGTATTTACCCATTGTGCTAAATTTTATGACATGTCTTGGGCTTGAACCACCAACCTCTGGATTCGATATTCACTGAGCAAAACACTAC
>NW_007426551.1:0-493 GCF_000475195.1 Diaphorina citri
GGTCATGTTGAAAGAAGAGATGAGAGCTACATTGGGAAAAGAGTTGAGAGAATGGAAGTGAGGGGGAGACAAGTTCCTTCTTCTGAAGGAAAATAAAACATTTTGTTGAACAAGTCAAATATTTTCTACTTACTAGACTAGATTGAAATATGCCGGCATCCTGTATATTATACACGTAGCTGACAAGTGATTCTGCTAGGATTTCTATGTTTCTAGTCAGGGTTGGAACGTCCAGAGCTTCTTTGGTGTCGAGGATTGTGTTTCGCCGAATGTCTTTGTGATTCTGAAAGCAGAAATGTAAAAGGACATTGTAATAGAAAAGAAAGCGGAAAATGGCTTTTTTCTATATTTTAATTCTATTTTTTTTTTCTCCCTCATTCCGGCTGGGGGACCTTGAACAGGAAGTATACCAGCCTGAATTGCTAAAGAAATTAAAAGAAATAGCAAAGGTTGAGTGTGAAGGGCATCCACTCGTAAAATTTGTAGCCAAAAC
>NW_007426552.1:0-493 GCF_000475195.1 Diaphorina citri
CCCCCCCCGGGGCCAACAGAAGGACGCGTGGAGGATGAGGGTGGCCCCCCATACACCCCCGCCTCCATCCGTCCACCCCAAAAGGGATGGGAAGACTAGAATTGCCACACTAAAGATTCAAGATAAATCTTGAATCCACTTAAGTTAGAAACACACTACCTACTATCCACGAATAAAGGATTCAAGATTTATCTTGCTTAAGTGGGTCTTTTGAATCTAGAGTTCTGGAACTTGTAAAATTATGTAAAATCCAATTATGTACGTATTTGTTTAACAAGTTTTATAAATAAGCAAATAAAAATGAGAAATCTTTACTGAACAATAATTTCAATTAAACCATGAGTAATTATATGGTTATAGGCCCGTTACATAAACGTCATGTCAATGTTATCTGCCTATCTACTGTTTACATACCTATACATATAGTGTATATTGCTGTATAACCACGTACTTATCAACATACATACGTATCCTTTACACGTACATACGAACA
>NW_007426553.1:0-493 GCF_000475195.1 Diaphorina citri
GTCCTTGGTGGTGGCTAGTCGATTTATTTATAATGACAAAAAATTAATTTTCATTTTCTACAGCATAATAAGCAGCATGCTAGACAAAGCTAGGAACTGAGAGGAAGGGAAGGGATAAATTTCAATATGGTTTTAAGGCACTCTTCCCCCCTCCCTCAGGAAATCTCTCCCTTCCCTGTGATGGAAGAAAGACTTCACGTCTTTTTTTCCCCCCGTTGACCCTTTTGGACCCTATGGCCTTGTGAAAGCCTGTCATAGCATACCTTCCTTTATAAGTCTATAGTCTACTTTATCTCAAGTCTCTGCTGAGTCTCAAATAGGGACATTTCCTACCTTAGTATCATTTCAGGTGACTCCACAAATGAAATAACTCGGCCTTAGTTGACTGATTTTAGAAATTCATTTGAAAACTTTTTTTCCCCCTGTCCGTGCTTTTTGTTTTATTTTACTTTCATAATTTTATTTTATTGTGGTATAATAATAATAATAATAA
>NW_007426554.1:0-493 GCF_000475195.1 Diaphorina citri
GGCAGCTTGACCGGGATGATGTCCGGTAAGGGGAGATCAATGAGGTCTTCGCTTGATGAAGCGAGACCGCCTGTGAAAGGAGAGATTTAAGAGTGAGTTGGAATCACAGACCAATATTTTCTCTAACCTTTTATTGGTTATTTAGAAAGGCAGACAGACATGTTTCGCCATTGTTGGCGTCATCAGTGTAAAATTGCACATAAGAACCCACTGTGAAGAGTTATAAGTTACTGGTGATCTTCTTTTCAAGATGAATCTTCACAAAGTCACGTTAGAATCTATCAGTAAATACCGTATAGAATATACCTTGTTTATCCTGCTCAAATGAGACTAAGAAGTCCCCTCACACAGCAGCCTAAACAAGGTCTCATGTATTTTATAGATTTCAGTAACATTTTATTTTTCTAGCGGAAGAGAATACATACATAAATTGTGGGTATTGGAGAGTCCCCATAGCTTCCCCTCCCCCTCCTCCTAGAGCTTTGTTTTTCTT
>NW_007426555.1:0-493 GCF_000475195.1 Diaphorina citri
AGGGTGTTTATAAAGTACGTACACCCACAAGAGTTTGTTGGTCAAATAATCAACCGAAGCGAAAGGTAAGTTTAATTACTTATATATGTATAGCTTTATTTAGAATTTTAGACCTCACTCTCACTGAAGATTAGTGAGGCCGAGAAAAGCCAGCAACACGCAATTTTGTCAGACGATCATCCATCCACAGAATGTGATTTCAAGTCCATTTTAAATCAATAAAGGTGAGTGAAAATTCCACATTCAGGCAACTTTGATATAACCTAACTTTACCGGAAAACGTTCTTAGTATGTACCTAATAGACTTTCGAGTGTCAATCCTTATATTATTACGTGAGCGATCAATAGATTAGTTGCGCCTCCTCCATTGTACGGTACCTTGTTTAGACTGCAAGGTATAATCGTATTCTATTCTTAAAATAACTCCTCACGTTTTTTGTCATACCCAGTAGCGTGCTGAAGGTTCACTATCTCGTTAATTTAGTTTAATGTT
>NW_007426556.1:0-493 GCF_000475195.1 Diaphorina citri
CATAAACTTTTCTATTCCTGTAATGCTTCAGGGGTTGGGTAATTATGTGATTAATGTATCGCTCATTAAGTCATTAAAGGGAATACAGACTTGAGCCTTCTTGATAAAAATATTGATAGTGATAAATATCTGACTATTAAAATGGTTGTAAATCGTATTGTAGATACTACCTAGGTTTGCATAGTTTTTCCATTACAATGGGCAAACGCATTTTTGGAACATAACCAACAATGGGGGGGATTTCATGTTGCATTCTTGTACCACGTGACTCGAATTGAGGGTTTCACCAACACTACACTTTATGTACCCCAAAAGGCTTTACGATTACTAGCCCACTTTGATAAAAAGCGGTGATAATTGCGCCCGTTAATCCTGTTAAAAAAAAAGTGTTCAAAATCCGCATCCAGTTAGTAGGATCTTCAAATCCATCAAATCAAATACTTGAATCCATCGAATCCGTTGAATTAAAAAAAAAAAAAAAAAACTTTTTACA
>NW_007426557.1:0-493 GCF_000475195.1 Diaphorina citri
GAGAAGAAGGGGCCTTTGTCCCCGAACTGGGGGGCCTGAAGGGGGTTCGGGCCCTGATGGAGAGAACTGTCGAGTGGCCCTTCAAGTATGCCCGGGAGTTTGAACGGCTGGCCATCCCCAAGCCTAAAGGTAAGTGAAACAGCCATCTCCACTGATAGTAATTTTGTCATCTTCACTAAAAAATATCTATACGTTGTCTTAATCTCGAGAAAAAAAAAAAAAAAAAAAAAAAAAAAAAAAAAAAAACTATACGTTGTCTTAATCTCAAGAAAAAAAAAAAAAAAACAAACAAACAAACAAATAGACAAAAGTGGCTGCTACGAAAACCTTTGAACAGTTTGAACCAATCAGAAGGCACCTTTCGTTACTCGTACAGTGTGGCACAAATTAAACCAGTTATTTTCTGAAGATTTGTAAAGGAAGATACGATGATGTACTACGGATTTGGTAACTCTGTACACGAGTCCAGTTTTTTTTTTTTTTTTTTTTTTAT
>NW_007426558.1:0-492 GCF_000475195.1 Diaphorina citri
AGGGAACTCAATGTAACTAAAAATGAACATGGAGAACTTGTAGCAGGGAGAAGAAAGAAACGTAGCTTGGTAAGTGACAACAGTGTTCGGAATCTGGAAAGACAAATTCGAGACAAAGTGCGAGCACAATTCCCAAAGCGAGAAGGTCCTCCTAGTGGCAACAAATCAGTGAGTTTAGATCAACTCAAGAGAAACTTGGAAATCTATGATCTTATTGAGGAATGGAAGGAACAGCAAGTCAAGTTAGCCATGGTAACCAGCAAGGAACGACGCATGTTGAACGAAATTGATAGACTACGAGATGAACTCGGCATCCCTCACGGTAAAGACGATCCCTACTATCAGGCGGCAGTTAAGGAAGCTATCCGACGTGAGAATGAGCATGCCAAGCTGTATGCCAAGGAAATTGATGAATGGTGGGAAAAGGAGGAAAAAGAAAGAAGAGCCGCTGAAGCAATCGCCATCGCCAACTACTTCAATACCAACCAAACA
>NW_007426559.1:0-492 GCF_000475195.1 Diaphorina citri
GCATACGCTCCCGTAGGCGATGACGTCACATCAAATGTCCCGAGCAAAGCTCCCTCGCAGACAACACATTAATCTGTTGTGCGCATGCATTTCTGCGCAATTCATGTTTGGGCGCATACGTTTCTGCGCATCATCTAAAGTCTGACGTCAGAGTTCAGGACTCCGGCGGAAAATAAAAATTGAATTTTCGATCTTTTACAGTTATTTTTTCGGAGTTTTGACCTCAGATTTGGATTTTTCACAACTTTTTACATAGGAATCGAGCATTTATTAATAATTTTGACCCATTTGCAACTGCTCCATTACCGTATTTGTACGGTAAGGTAATGAATTTTATACGATAGGGTACGCAGGGTGTCTACCAGACTGGAAAACCGGGAATTGTCAGGGAATTTCTCACAAAATTGACAAAAATTGAAATATTTGGAGATATCACAGAGAGGAGAGAGGGAGCAGAGCAGAGAGAACCTTCCAGTCTGAAAGCAGAAGAGA
>NW_007426560.1:0-492 GCF_000475195.1 Diaphorina citri
AATTATACATTAGTGCATAGTTTGAAAAGAAAGCTTGCATAGTCTTGTACCTACCTCCTCACCACATCTATGTTTGTAAGTATGTACAATTGTACATACATATATCTATTATGTTCAACTCATGTTATTCTTCTCCCAGGAAAAAGTTTCCTGTTCTGGGGGGAATTTGAATTGAATCGAACTTTAAAAGGAAATGTAAAGCGAATAGCTAGGTATTTCCTAGATAGTAGGTACTACTGTAATCCATTATTCCATTCACATCGTTATTGTATACAGGATGCTTCTATGCTTACAGGTTGTCTGCGAATTCATGACTACAGTCGATTTCAAATACTAAACCTTTTGGTAGGTAATACCTGTATCTCCTTTTTGTGTCTGTCCTATACTCCTCTCTGTGATTCCTACCTACACGTTAGCATAATTTCAGATACCCACTTACCACATTTTTCGTGGAATTCTACCTTTTTCTGCTGTAAAAGAAGGTATAAAATT
>NW_007426561.1:0-492 GCF_000475195.1 Diaphorina citri
TTACTTGTAGATTAGAGAACCTATTTCTTTACACTCGACTCTCGACAGTATAAGTGGTATTCATCTTGAAACTTTTTTTATTTACAGGAATGAAACTTCAATAATAAAGGGGTAAAAATCACCCCTAGAGCTAAACGGCAACTATGTAACAAATAAAGGTGCCATTTAATTTTTTATCATTTGGGATTTGGGGGCATAGACACTTTAGGCAGCCTATAATTTGAACATTTTTTCGACTAACGTAGCCGTAGGTAAGTACATGATTTTCAATAATGGACATGGAATTCAAGAGTCCCAATTTTTATTCCATTGTACATTTCACGTTTTGGGTCCTTCGGTCTTTCAAAAGAATCAATGGCTATCTTTCAAGAGGTCCTTATGGTGACTATTGTACTTCACACACTACAAACTACACAAATAATAACCAAAACTCCAATGAATTGGATCAATAAAATAATTCCAAGATCGAAAGAAATTCGAAAAGATCAAACA
>NW_007426562.1:0-492 GCF_000475195.1 Diaphorina citri
TTAATTTATTTTTAAATTCAAAAACTTAAAACTTGGATCTTGGATAAATTTTAATTTTCTAATTTCTAAACCACTATATTAAACCTTCATTTAAAAAGCTATAAGGTATTTTATTTTTGCATAGGTACCAGAAAATAGGTTTACGTACGATAACCATTCCCAACTACGTCTTCTCCAAGTCATTACCTATTGCACTCGTGCACTCCAGTGTTCATTAGAAAGCTCCACACAGGAGACCTGTGTGACCAGTAATTTTTCCAGATCTCTCCAAGACCCTACTAAGAAGAGTTCAGTGTCAGTCCCTGATCTGCGAAAATGAGTAATGATAACAGTAAGTATTTCCCTATTATGCATAGCCATACTCCAATGGTGTCTTAGCTTGGATAGATGGACTTAGGTTTATATCATGATAGGTACTTCTATTCACTAGCATAGGGGTTGGCAAACTTTTCAGGACATACATAGGTACTATCAGGTCAGGCCTTTCTTAGG
>NW_007426563.1:0-492 GCF_000475195.1 Diaphorina citri
ATAAGATGTAGTAGAATAGAGTAGATTAGTAGAATATATCTTGCCTGTCCTGCTAGGATAGGACTAAGAAGTCCCTTTATCCCCGAAGTCCAACAGTCTGCGTAGATGTAGAGTTAGTCCCACTATTCCACTTACAGTTGCAGTTTTTTAAGACGTTGGCTGCCTACTCCAATTGCAGTTGCTAAGACATTGGATGCATAATTGGTTCGTCAACGCAAAGACTGTACGGAAACAACTCCAATTCACACAACCCAGTTTACAATTTCACTAGAAAATCTAGAAAACTCGATAGACGTACAAGTGTACAGTCCCAAGCGGACAAAGCCTACTTAATCGTACCGTTACTGACATATGGCATACACAATCTATTTGTGTATTATGCCTGAGAACAGTGAGAACCGAAAAAATCCCCACGTAAATTAAATATTCCTAGAGGTACCTCGTATTCCAAGTAGCATACCTAGAACCAATTATAGACGCTACAAGCTATGT
>NW_007426564.1:0-492 GCF_000475195.1 Diaphorina citri
TGAATCACTGTGCAATGTGGGAAGAAGCACTGTGCAATGTACCTTCCTCTTTTAAAGATTTTCTACCGTTGCACCTTTAATATGTTTGACAACGTGGCCTACTTTTTTGATGACTCATTGCTCTCATATCCATCTGGATTGACTATGGTGAAGATGGCACTCACCAGAAGCCAAGTGTCCACTTGAAGGTCCCAGGACACCCGCGTCTCTCGTACAGTCTCCTCTGTTTCTATTCTCATCGTCACGTGATCTTCCTGTAAGGTGACCAGGAGAGTGGCTACATCACCAGGAATGAACAATAGGACTCCGAATACGGCGCTCAGTCTAAGCGTCAGTTCTATCTGACGAACGAAATCAATCAAATCATGGATTAGTTGTGGTAAAGCGATTTTATACGGATGGGTAAGAAGTAGAGCGGACCAAGTCAAATTTTTTTTTGGAGATTTTTGATTTTGGAGTAGGTACCTACCTATTGTACATCGTTGAAAAGAG
>NW_007426565.1:0-492 GCF_000475195.1 Diaphorina citri
TATTTCTTTTCACAGAGCTGTTTTTATCTATTTAACCATTATAAGTAGATATCTATTATAATCATTATATCTATTATTATCGAGACACCTCTTTCTGTTTCTATCATTACTTTGCATGTTTGCTGCATCTCGCTTTCATCTGAATGCGAAAGAGAAACTCCCGATAAAAAAAAAATGATCATTAGAAACTACTCTTACACCACTTTTTCTTTCTTTTTTTTTTTAATTTCCTACCGAGCGCCTTGAGTTAAATACAGGAAAATGGTGTTTAGAATGTTCAGATAATTGGGATATTCAGAAAGATCTGAGACCCCATGCTGCTGGAAAGAGAAAATCTCTTTAACTTGTTAAGTATTAACAAGCAAATTGATAGCAATTAAAAGAAATGGAACTTTCAAAAACACTTATTGTTAACATACCTATACCTATGTACATAAATAAGACCTAATAAAAACTAGTGAATTAGGTACATTAAAATGTTCATCCAATTTA
>NW_007426566.1:0-492 GCF_000475195.1 Diaphorina citri
TCCAGATCACATTCATACAGGGTAACACAGAATTCTGTAAACCTCACTAAACTGTAGAC
Source organism: Diaphorina citri (assembly GCF_000475195.1). Classification (NCBI taxonomy): domain Eukaryota; kingdom Metazoa; phylum Arthropoda; class Insecta; order Hemiptera; family Psyllidae; genus Diaphorina; species Diaphorina citri. Next base: position 60 of record NW_007426566.1, read on the forward strand.
CTAAAAAAGTTCCTTAAAAATATTGAATCAGCAGTTCAACACCAAGTATGTACTAAAATTTCTTCAAATAATGTTGAACTGCATTGTCCAAATTTCTTCAAAATCGGACTGACCAGGTGAGATTTTTAAAGAGGGTAAACGAACAGGCGAACAAAATAAATGAATTTTCCCAGCTTAGTTAGCTTGGAACGTAGGACACCTACTTTCTAAACGCTAGGCCTTAGGTTCGATTCCAGTCCCAGCTGAACTTTATCCAAAACATAATTATAAGGTTTCTTCCTCGGAACGGCTCTAGATTTCTGATATCTTGTCCTCCTCTCTTTGATTTTCCGCCGGCCAGTCACACTCAGACCGTCAAAAGTGTGGAGGGTGGTGGACATACAAGAAGACCTCCCTTAGTACATTCCCTCTATGAAACCTACCTGATGTTCAA
>NW_007426567.1:0-492 GCF_000475195.1 Diaphorina citri
TATTCGTTTCCTTTTGACAAAATTTTCGATGACAAATTCGAGGAAATCAGGCTGTATCTCGTTGATGCAACTTTCAATAGGTATCACCTTTCAATGCTTAAAAGCTTGTGGGTTTGTTGGTCTAAACCTGTGACTTTAAATACCCTCGCAAAAAATAGTCTAGGGGGTAAAATTACATGATCATGGAGGCCATTTCTCGTCAGAAAAACGGAAAATGACACCATTACTACTAGGAAAATGCTCGCGCAAAAATGATAATGTGTCGATTTTATTATGCTAACGTATTGTTGAACAGTTTTAGACTCCATGATGACTAATTTTGATATGTTTACAATCGATCTGTCAAAGATTGGGCAAGATAAAATAACGCATAACAAAGTTATGATTATGACCCTTCCAAATCTTGCGTTATTATTGGGACACCCTTTACAGCTTGTCAAACCTGCTATCAGCTACATAACTACATTACACATGTATATCATCCGTTAGGTA
>NW_007426568.1:0-492 GCF_000475195.1 Diaphorina citri
GGAGGAAATGGTATCAATGGAGTGAAACTGATAGGATTGCGTGACGTAACTCATGTGTATTAACAGTGGTGTAGAAATAGGAAAACCGAAAATATTTCCTGTCATACTAAATTAATAAGTTAAACTAATAGATAAGCCAAAAATATGGCCAAGGCAATACACAGCAAAACTGATAATATAGTAATCCTAGTGGACGTAACAATGAGCTTAAATAAAACAAATAATAGAATAGAATATACCCTGTTTATACTGCCAGAATGAGACTGAAAAGTCCCTTTTCTCATTTAAACTAACCGAAAAATGTTAAGACCATTTAAATTGTCGTGAAATGTGTATGAAGCCTACAGAACTCACCTCCCCACCCCCTTTATGGTGTATTGGATCAACTTACACCACAGTGTGTGATATGGCAGTATGCCATGGTGATTGTGTCATTGATGTAACAAGATACCCCAGTTATTAGGAGGGAGAGGGAGTTATTTCCTCCCTTTC
>NW_007426569.1:0-492 GCF_000475195.1 Diaphorina citri
CTTCTTTCTTCTTCTTATCCCTCATTCTTCTACTTTCTCGTCTTTTTTTCTTATCCTATACTTTTCACAAACATTCACTGTTTTGCTTACTGTGCGAGATATATCCCTTAGCTTTCTTTTCTCTTTATTTACTTCTTGTTCCCTATAGTTTTGCTGTAGGTACGTAATGTTCTTTGCACAATACATACCTACTACCTATGAAAAGTATATTCTGTCTGTGTTCCTTACATAGTAGGTATAAACATATTGTGTCTACCTACTATGTTCTTGTCTACCAGAGCAGTGGTAGCAGTATAATAGACTTTGGTTGGAAATAAATTCCATCATAATCATACCCGCGGCCATAATATTTTCATTTTAATCCCTCATTGGACTAGGCAAGCTGATTGGTCAATTTTAAACGATGGATTAACTTTGACTTATTCAGATTGTTGTTCAATCTAATTGGAGTAAAATCTCAAAGTGTGCCTTCGGTCATTGGATTACAAGTTT
>NW_007426570.1:0-492 GCF_000475195.1 Diaphorina citri
TGGCTTTATTCAACGCTTCTGTTGTTACCTCTTTTCTTCGTTCACTTTGGCTGAGTTTACATTTTTTTAATTAAAAAATACAAGGCGAGCTCTACGACTTGGAATAATATTCCAAATTTTTAAAAAGCAGAGAGAGAGAGAGAGAGAGAAATAGGAAGAAAAAGAAAGAGTTAGAGGAAGGGGATAGAGATATAGCGAAGGAAATAGAGAGAGAGAGAGAGAGAGCAAATCCTTCACTTGCCAAAGGTATACCTAAATTACTTATAGGTAAAGGAAACCCTCAATAATCTAAGTATAGCAATGGATAAATTTAAACTCATTAAAAAAAAAGTTGGGTATCCTAATCTAAAAATCACCCTTAGCAGAAAGTCCAAGACACACACACATAAATATAACGTATTTTACGTACACTACCTAAAAAAAAAAAAAAAAAAAAAAAAAAAAAAAAAAAAAAAAAAAAAAAAAAAAAAAAAAAAAAAAAAAAAAAAAAAA
>NW_007426571.1:0-495 GCF_000475195.1 Diaphorina citri
GAGCACTGATGTTGATTTTGCCTAATAAGTCAGGGGTATCTATTTGGGAGTTAAGGATCTTGAAAAAGGTAATGGTGTTGTACAGTGTTCTACGATTAGAAAGTGGTAAAAGATTTAGAGCTCTTTCAACATCTTTGTAAGATGTATAGCCAAGATTGAATTTGCGATGGGGTAAGTATCTATTTGGGAGTTAAGGATCTTGAAAAAGGTAATGGTGTCGTACAGTGTTCTACGATTAGAAAGTGGTAAAAGATTTAGAGCTCTTTCAACATCTTTGTAAGATGTATAGCCAAGATTGAATTTGCGAGCCATATACTTGAGAGCACGATGTTGGATTCTCTCTAAAGCTGTACTGTGGACATCATAATAAGGGTTCCATACCGGACTGGCAAACTCTAGTATTCCCCGCACCAAGGAACAATACAGGATCTTTAGAGGCAAGACATTGGAGAAATCTTTTGTGGAACGGAAAAGGAAACCTAACATTCCAGAAGC
>NW_007426571.1:6885-10723 GCF_000475195.1 Diaphorina citri
CCACTAAAAGGGGGAAATGCCCTAAGGTTGTTGTAGTCATGAGTTGAATTCATGAATATTAGTTCAAGAACTCATCACAGGGAGTAAGCAGGAGTTAGTTAGTTGGATCAATCGCAACTCACAACTCACGTCGGGACTATTGTCAGAGAACTCAACCTGCTATTGGTGATAGCTCCAATTGCGGACTCCGCAAGAGATGGTGGAATTGGGATCACAGGCCGGTGGCGAGTCTGCCAGACTGGTCTGGTTCCCAGTGCAAGACTGTCTGGGTTCCAGTGCAAGACTGGCGGTTTGTGCAGGCTGACAGTGGATCAAAAGACACTCTTTGAATGCGGCTTCCAGACACTCTGGGTTGTGGTTTATCCAGACACTATGGATTTGAATTCCAGATACTCTGGTTTCACGCGTCGCGCGTCGGTGTTGCCACTGGTATCTTTTACCTGTTACCCGTCAACGTTTACCCAAACACTGAATTCCCCTTATTTCCTTCTTCGCCGAGGATTCAGGAAACTAAAATTTAGTAATGTACTTTCATTTAAGTTTAGAGTTCTTATTAATTTTTTGATTTATATTTTGGGTTTAATCCATCCATGTATCCATTAGACTAAAAGAGAATTAGTGCTAGCTGACTTTGATGCCCGGACTTTTTAAGGGCTCCCTGCCCGGGTCGAACAGAAATCACACCGACACAATTACTCTGGATCACAGCGCGTATTGAGTTAGCCGTACCCTGGCATCCTGTGATGAAAGTTAGACGCGATTTATCCCTTTTTTTTTTTTTTTTTTTTTTTTTTTTTTTTTTTTTTTGCCACTCAACATCTCACAATATTATGTTTAATACCTATCAGTCTGGCTGATGGACAAAAAACAGGGAGTATACCAGCCTGAATTTCCCTTGCTAAAGAATCAGCAAAGGCTGAGTGTGAAGGGCATCCACTCGTAAAATTTGTAGCCCAAAGCAATCACCCTAGCTAGGGCTGATTGAGAGGCTGACGAAAAACGCCGACCCCGTCTGTACACGGGAAAAGGCGAAGAAAAAGAAGATTAAATTCCATTTTTTCTTCCCACTAATTTCTTTCATGGACAATAGTTCGATAGAAACTAATACAAAATTCTCGCGGTTCTCTGTTGCAGGTTGAGAAACCAGTGACCGGGGGTTTGAGTCACAGCACTCGCGACCAATGGGAGATCGACAGGAATTCGCTCAAGTTCGTGCGCAAACTGGGTTCGGGTCAATTCGGAGAGGTGTGGGAAGGCCTCTGGAACAATACCACTCCGGTTGCCATCAAGACGCTCAAAATGGGTAAGTACACCCGGTATATATTGTTTTTTTTTATGACACCCTGTAGGTTTTTTTATGAAAAAAAAAGCACAAAAAGTCTTCATAACGCATTGGTATTGAATGAAGATCGAGGAGAAAAATTCTGGAAATTGAAAGTGATGAGTATTTATTTATTTATTCTTCTTATATGAAGAAAACATCACTTTCCGTATTATTATTACATTATGAGGAAAGTAAAAAAGCACAAAAATTCTACCTAACGCATAGTTATCAAATGAACATTAAACCAGGAAATTTCTGGATTTTAGATCAATTTTTTATAAATGCATAAATATTGATTCGTCCAATAAGTGGTTTGTCAATCTTATCTAACCTACACCTTAAGAAAATGCAAAAAAAAAAAATGCTGGAGAAAAAATTAAAATAAAGAACAAAAAGTCCATGCTACGCATAATAAGTGAAGATTTAACGAGGAAATTTCTAGAATCTGGATCAATTTTTATTGATTCGTCCAATGTGGCCTGCCAATATATCTAACCTTGACCTCAAGAATGCAAATCAAGATATATAAATATGTTGCAACTCTGGGATTGATTGGGGGTAAACCAGGTCATAAAAATCGCGAACCAGATTAAGTTCAAACAAAGTTGATTAAATAAATAATAATATGGTTAAATAAATAATAAATAATGATAAAAAAAATAATGGATAAATAAATGATTATAATGTATAGGTTCAATAGATTTTGTTTAAACAAGATTAAATGGCGGAAAAATAATATTGAATGAATTATGTATAAAAAATATAAATAAAGATTATAGTTATATCTTTATGTATAAGAAAAAATAAATGAATAATTAATGATAATGTATTTTGAAGAGAATAGGCGGAACCGGAAGTGATGGAAAATGCTGCAACTGGTTTAGGAGGCCAATGTCAGCAATTAATTCCTTTCTAATGTATCCATTTATTATTTCATCCATTGTCTTTTAGCCTGAGGATAAGGGTCAACTTTTTTATTACCTATAATATTATTTTTTTGTATTATTTTACCTTTTTTTTAAAAAAAATATTCGTCAAATGAAAACATAGTACGTAGCATTGTTAAGTGTCTTATCTTGTAAAGCTTGTTGTTTTACTCTTTGATGGCAGGATTCTCACATAGCTCTGGCTGGGGGACGCGGACGTTAAACAGGGAGTAGACCAGCTTGGAATTTCCCTTGCTAAAGAAATAGCAAAGGTTGAGTGCGAAGGGGCACTCGTATAATTTGTAGCCAAAACCAAATATCAGGCCAAAGCAATCACCCTAGCTAGGGCTGATTGAGAGGCTGACGAAATATGCCGACCCCGTCTGTACACGAGAAAAGGCGAGGAAAAAGAAGAAAGCAGAGCCTTTTATCAGCAGCAGAGGTCAAACTTAGATAAACACTTGAACACTTAAACAGGCGGACCCTTTGCTACATATCTAAATACACAATTAACCCTAACTAAACCTATTCCAAAGTACAAGATAAAATTGCAAAAATATTAACTTAAAAATATATATCTGAGTTAAAAAAAAAAAAGGAGTAAGAAGGGGAAATCTAGTTAGAATGGAAGTACTCATGGAGGAAATGTGATTTTATCTCAGGAACAACAGAAAAGATCAAGATCTTCAGAAAGCTCGTTGGCAAGTCTTTGGAACCGGTTAAGGGGAGAGTTTATTAGATAGTTATAGCGAGCATGAGGTGTATAGAAAGGTAAGGTATGACGAGAATATCTACCGGGAGCACTGATGTTGATTTTGCCTAATAAGTCAGGGGTATCTATTTGGGAGTTAAGGATCTTGAAAAAGGTAATGGTGTCGTACAGTGTTCTACGATTAGAAAGTGGTAAAAGATTTAGAGCTCTTTCAACATCTTTGTAAGATGTATGACCAAGATTGAATTTGCGAGCCATATACTTGAGAGCACGATGTTGGATTCTCTCTAAAGCTGTACTGTGGACATCATAATAAGGGTTCCATACCGGACTGGCAAACTCTAGTATTCCCCGCACCAAGGAACAATACAGGATCTTTAGAGGCAAGACATTGGAGAAATCTTTTGTGGAACGGAAAAGGAAACCTAACATTCCAGAAGCCTTCGAACAGATCTTGTTAATCTGAGGCACAAAGGAGAGATTGGAGTCATAAAGGACACCTAGATCACGGACACAAGAACTCCGAGGAATAACAGAAGAGTCGATGCTGTAAGAGAACTCCAGAAACGAACCTCTACTGAAAGATATAACTTGACTTTTAGAAGCATTAACCGACAAACAGATGGAATTGATCCAGTTGCAAAGCGCAGATAGAGCATTTTGAAGGAGAATTTGGTCGGACTGACTTGTGATGGCTTTGAACAACTTAATGTCGTCGCAAAAAAGCAAGTATTCAACATCGAACTGAGAGAGAATTTGATGAACGTCATTTATGAACACCAGAAAGAGGGTGGGACCAAGGTGAGACCCCTGAGGCACACCGGAAGTAGATATAAAAGAGTGTGAGACAAACGAACCTATACGAACAGATGACAA
>NW_007426572.1:0-492 GCF_000475195.1 Diaphorina citri
AAAATTAGGATGTAAAAAAAAAAAAAAAAAAAAAAAAGTTAGTTTCAGGCAATTATTCAACTTTTTCTTCAAATTCATGTGTAAATACAATTCCTTCAAATCTAGATATAAAAAAATTAATCTTATATGTAATCAATAAAAACATTTATAAAGAGTTCTTAACAATGATGATAGAGCTGATGAAGACACCTTTTAAAAGCATTGTGCGAAAATTGGCACTATTATACCGATCTGTCAAGTACAACACCTTTAATTACAGGTATCTCATGATATCTTCAGTGATCTTTGAGGTGTTTACATTTGTGCACAATGTTTCTAATTATTCATTTCTTTATGTTTTTTTCACATATTGATATAAGTGATTTGTCACCATTGTTCTTCAATATTATCATTGTACACAGTTACATATAAGTACTATTTTACTTTTGGTGCCATATTCTGGATATTAACTGATTTATTGTTTTGTTCTTTTTGATTGCAGGTATGGTCATG
>NW_007426573.1:0-492 GCF_000475195.1 Diaphorina citri
CGGCGTCAAGTTAAAACTTAAAATTCACTTCGTTCTTTCAATTAAAATCCTCTCCTCTCTCTTCACAGGTACAGACGTGGGTTTCATCTTCCCCGTGAAAGGGACACGGGACGAATTCCTCATAGGTCGCGGCACAGACCTGGTCCACCTCATTTGGGATGGCCTCAATAGCACGCTCACTCCACACATGAGAATTCTGGCTACAGTGGATCAGGGAAAGCCGGGAAACCGGTTTAATGATGCCAAGGTTGACGCGAGTGGGCGCTTGTGGGCTGGTGAGTAAAGAGGCCGAAAGCGGGGCCTCTGATCCGGAAAGTAATTTCGGACTTTGCACTTAACATTTTACAATAAACTGCCATTTTCATTTTCATGTCAACAACTCAACAGTCGATTTCGGACTTTGCACTACATAGGTATTTACCATAATTTTAACGTCAGAAAAACAATAAAATGGTTGTAAGTTGTAACATAACAGTGTTTTTAAAGGTTTTT
>NW_007426574.1:0-492 GCF_000475195.1 Diaphorina citri
CTGTTTTCTTTGATATTCAAACGCAAAACATTGTTTCTTTGACTTTAGGTTGTATTTGACAATTTTCGAATGGAAAATGCTTTACAGTTTAAAATATAATGTACCTTTTATCCGATTATAAATTGGGGTTGTAAATATATTGTAGTGTATATAGATACTACTTCCTAGCTCAAGTTATACAGGGTGGCTTTGAAATCATGTCAAACTTTTTGAGGACTTTCTAGATAAATGTAAGTAATACATTAAAATCCAAGTGGGTTGGTTTTTTCACCTGCTTCGGTATAGATTAAAAATGAAATGAATTGAAAAATAAAATAAAATAAAACCTTGATATGAATAGGTGCAAGGCATTAAAAGTTATTCACAATGAAACGAAGACCTCAAAATAATGAACAAAAGTCCAGACACCCTGTATATTTTAACATTAGAATTAAGTTTAACTGTTAAGTTCAAGGATCTCCTGGTGGGAATAAATGGAACTGAAAAGCAATG
>NW_007426575.1:0-492 GCF_000475195.1 Diaphorina citri
TTTTCTTCCTCTCTCTAGCCGCTCTTCCTCTCTTTCTCCCTCTTCCCTTTTCCTTTTTTTTCTCTCATTCTAACACTGCTTCTCTCATTGAAGTCGTTCTCATTGCCCCATTTTTTTCTCCTTTTAAGGTTACTTTCTGCTCTACTTTTTCTTCCACTTGTCTCTCACACCCCCTCCATCTCTCTCTCTCTTCTTATTCCTTTTCTCAAAAACACACTTTCTTTCTCATTTCCTCTCTCTTTTTCTCGTTCTTTTTCCAGTATTTTCATTTCTTCGTCTCACGAATGTATACTTGAAATAATCAATCATGCTTTTGGGGGCCCCGTAGGAGTGTTTTGAATTTTTGTTGGGAATTTGGTTGGCAATCGGGAGCTTCCAATTGGATCAACTTACAACTTATTCCAACCCCCGTTCCTGTTTTCAGATGATCAATTCAACCAAGCCCTGAACGCGGATTGGAAAGCTGTCACAAATGAAGCGTTGCCAAGTCTA
>NW_007426576.1:0-492 GCF_000475195.1 Diaphorina citri
TGACGAACCAAACACCTGTGATGTGAAAGAGGGGGAGGTGAGTGAAAGGAAAGAAAACAAAGACCATTAGAATTAATTTCATAAAAGAACAAATAAAAATAAGGGTAATAGAAAGTAATAAATATACATATAAAATATACCCCTATAAAAAATCAAAAAGGTCAGGTCTTTTCTTATCTGAAACACTGAATTGTTGGTACAAAAAAAGGTATGTAGGTACTTCTGTAATTTAGCACACCTCTATGGCCGAGTGGTCAAGAGTATTCTAACTCTCAAGACTCTGAAACTAAAAGGTTCTGGGTTCGAATTTCCACTCTGAGGGTTAGATGTAGGGGTCACTGCCCCAAGGGATGAGTTAAGCTTATACAAATCTACGATCCTTCATACTTACTTCTCCAATCCCACAACTTCAACAGACCACTTCTATGTGCAGTTACAAGAGAATCACTATCAACAGCTACTGTGAATGTCAATATATCATCAGTGTCTTCC
>NW_007426577.1:0-492 GCF_000475195.1 Diaphorina citri
TTTTTCTTTTTTATTCTTTTTTTAAAAAAAAAAAAAAAAAAAAAAAAAAAATATGCCTATACTTATATTGAGAACAAAAAAATATAATGGAAAGAGAAATTCGAAATTATTTCCTGGAAAATATGAATGAAATATGATTATGAATGAAGTACGGTTAAATCTAGAAATAGAGAATACATAAAAGACATAACAAGATGAAGAAGTTTATTAAAATTACACAGAAAATAGTTCCTGAAAAGTACTAATGTGTACTTAAATAGGATCATCAGAAAGAGATTGTTTGAGTTACCTACAAGAAATAAACCATATTATTTTTATTAATAATAATAATAATAATAATAATAATAATAACAATAATAAAAACAACAGAGTTATGATAGGGGTAAAAATGGCTTGAAATGTTTTGTGTAATATACACACTGACGGCCGTGCTGAGGCCGGAATTTGGCCTGGCCCTGGCACACTGCTGTGCGCCTAGATATTTGTTACATT
>NW_007426578.1:0-492 GCF_000475195.1 Diaphorina citri
AATTTACATTGACAATATTTATCTTTACATAATTCTCATAACAAGCTAAACATTTTCCCTCTTGCCTAAAGCTACAAGAATTATAATATAATAAAGTAGGCTACCTACCTACCTATTTACCTACCTCATACTCGCTACTCGCTAGTACCACGTAAGCAGATGCTTACATTGAAGTGAAATTTAGCTAAATGCCTTTTGTTTTAATTATCATACCACGTGATTTTCGAGAAGAATAAGCTGAAGTAGCTCTAGCTCTATTTCTTTCTCTCTCTCTCTCTCTCTCTCTCTCTCTCTCTCTCTCTCTCTCTCTCTTGCACGGTCGTCACAATAGTTTGCGAGTTTTCCCCCTCTTCTTCCTCTTTTTCTGGTTCGTTCTTCTTCTCCTCCTTCTTTTCAATAGGGTCCCTCCTCTCCCTCTCCTTCCTTATCAACTGAGAGCAGCTCTAATCTTCAAGTAGGTATTTTCATAATGATAGCAGATAGGTAGGTGGA
>NW_007426579.1:0-492 GCF_000475195.1 Diaphorina citri
GAAAAATTGAAAGATTCTTCCTAAAATAAGTCGGGGTGAAAGGGTTAAACTCGGTAACCTTTTCTTATTGGTTGATTTTTTTTTGAAATCAACCAATCCGATTGCTTCATCCGAGGTTAATACGGTTACTTGCGGCCCCGATCATAAGTTATTTCCCATCTGATGAGGGAGGGACATACGTGAATTTGAAAACATGAGGCCAGCGACGTACGTTCAGTTTTGCATGAATAGTTATGGCTGTCAGGAGTGTCAGGCAAATGTGACCTGTGCTGCTCCATCTGGTGACGGTTTTGGCTGACAGGCATAAGGCTTGTCTCACATTGCATTTTAAACATAGATACACAACTTTAAGTAGCGCGTAGTCACCTGCAAGTAGAAAACCAAACGTATGAATATGATAGACACCCTCTACTCTTTCTATCTCTATAAATTACAAAGAGTCGATATCATTTTCATACATAGGTTTGGTTTTTCAGGCAACTCCGCCGTACA
>NW_007426580.1:0-492 GCF_000475195.1 Diaphorina citri
TGTGTACGAACCTCAATTGCTCAACTCCGTGCTTATAGCTTTATTCCGCGGGAGAGAACAACATCCACTTAATGTCTCCGCCATTTCTCTAAATGATACAAAAGAAAGAAAAACAAAGTTTACACATTTCCGAACAGAACAGAACAGAATGTAAAATGTTTAAAAAAGCAGACAAGAGTAAAATTGTAGAACAAAAACCAGAGAGAGACTTCTGTCTGGGGAGGAAAGCCCTGAAGGAATTAATTTAAGATCATTATTGTAGCGTTAGTTCTTCATTTACGAGTACTTCAAGTGGTGTGCACTAATTTTCCTAATGAGAAGAGCACAACACTTTTACATGTGTGTAGATGAAAGTTTACTATTTCCTCAAAGAGAAGGAACACAAACATGGCAGTAAATATCCAAGATGTTAGATTTGTTAGATGTAATAGAGATAATGTACCTAAGACTGCGGGGATAAAGGTCTTTTCAGTCCTATCCCAGCAGGATAAA
>NW_007426581.1:0-492 GCF_000475195.1 Diaphorina citri
TTTTTTTTTTTTTTTTTCGTTTTTTTGGTTCTTTTGCTATACATTTCGTAAAGTTAACACTAGTTCTTTGGGTCAGATGTTCCCCCCCCCCTTTTCAATACATAGTTGTAGATATTTTTCAGCATTTTGTTTTCCAATCTTTAAGAATATTGGAAAAAGAAATTGAATTGACCGAACTGACCGAAATATTTGACTTTGTTATTAGAATCATACATCATACTAAGCACTGTGTTTCTCACTTGATCCAAGGATGTATCTCACATCTGCGATGTGTGTTGACAGAGTAACGCTACGTTTACTAGAAGATATCCAGATCATACACATAGTTCCTGTCCCAATATCCTCCATTGTACAGCCAGTCTTCTTCATTTGTGTAGGTGTTTGTACCCTTACTGAACCATCTGAGGGGAAAAGAATAAGGAAGAGATATAATACACAGAGTGTTTGTAAAGTCTGGGGACCCCTGAAATATTTTTGAAAGGCTAAAGATGA
>NW_007426582.1:0-492 GCF_000475195.1 Diaphorina citri
AGTTCAGACTTATGTGGCGTATGGTACAGGTGGGCCAATAAATGGTACGTTTTTTAGGTGGGCGAATAAATGGTAGACTTACCCTATATCCCTCTAATTTATAAATGCTTATTTGTAAAATAAAGCAGAAATAAATATATTCCTTGTCGAAAAAAAAAGAAGGTTGATAGAGGGAATGTAACTGCTAAGGTCTTATCGTCCCGAAAGCGAAGAGAGAAAAAGACGGTATAGGAGAACGTCAGTCTTTCCGAGAACGAACCTTATCTGTTCGGGATAAAATCCGCCCCGAGTGGGAAAGGAACCCGCGACCTAGCGCTTACAATACACGTTACCCTTCAAGCTAACTTGGGCTGGTTCTCTTCTTTAGAAGTTTGAGAGAAGATTTGAAGACTCTCTTCGATTTCCGGACGATAAGACCCCAGCAGGTACGGTTCCCTCTATCAAATCTCTAAATAATAATAATAATAATAAATCCCTGTGAAATTTCGACCA
>NW_007426583.1:0-492 GCF_000475195.1 Diaphorina citri
CATGGGTACCTATACCTCTTTTCTCTTGATTTTTTCTTCTCCTCCTCTTTCTTCTTATCCTCCTCCTCCTTCTCCTTCTCCTCCTCTTTCTTCTTATCCTCCTCCTCCTTCTCCTTCTTCTTCTCCTCCGCCTTTTATTTTTTTCTCCTCCTCCACATAATTCTGCCCCTTTTTCCTCCTCTTCTTCTGACTCTTCCTTCTAATCTCCCTCTTTATCTTTCACTCTTTCCCTTTCCTTCGCCTTCTCGTCCTTCATCTTTTTCTTCTCCTTTTCCTGCTTCTCCTCCTCCCCATTATTTTTTTCACCTCCACCTGTCCCCTTTTCTTCCTCTTCTTCCGTCTCATCTTCTCCTTCATCCTTCATACTTTTCCATTTTTCTTCTCTTTTACTTCATCCTTTTCTCTTCTCATTCTCCTCATTTCTTCTTCTCCCTCTCATTTCTTTTTCTTCGTTCTTTCTACTCTTCATTCTTTCTTCTATTCAATATTTCG
>NW_007426584.1:0-492 GCF_000475195.1 Diaphorina citri
ACCAGTCGTTTGATGAGCGGGAACGAGAGTTTAGTGGAGATGTCTTTGGCGGTTGACAGACCAGCTGTGAACATTGGGAAAATAGAGGTTTGGTTACTTTGCACTTACAGTGAAGGATTACTGATTTCTAAATTCAACTCGGAGTTTTATAAGTCGGAGGAAGTCATTTGAACTCCTATATTTAGCTATGAAAATAGCCCTTAATCAGGCTTTTGTTTCGAAATGCTGTGAAAATCAATAGAGTATACTCAACTAACCTGTAACTTTTGGCTTCTCCTCTATGGGAGTACTTTGCTTCTCGGTCTCAATCACTTTATTCTTCAAGAAAATTAATAGAGTATACTCAACTAACCTGTAACTTTTGGCTTCTCCTCTATGGGAGTACTTTGCTTCTCGGTCTCAATCACTTTATTCTTCAAGCTCTCAGTTCCTTCACAAATATCCACACGCGGCTCTGTAGACCCTGTAATTGCCGATTTTGGAAGAGGAATT
>NW_007426585.1:0-492 GCF_000475195.1 Diaphorina citri
GCCCGTAGAGTGATGTGCTGGGTAGTCTAGGATGGGTTCTGACAGAGCCATGCTGCTGGGTGACACAACAACTTCGGGCACACGAAATTCACTCATTTTTTTATCTCCGATTTTTCGATTTAAACACAAGGGACATAATACATTATTCCAAGCCCGAGTGGCAATTAGTTCACATTGTGAAGCGGCAAACGTTATTTTCCGTCACACCACACAAAGCACCCAAACTACGAAGCGCAGTATCGTTTCATTTTAGAGCCCCCTGATCAGAAAAAAAGAAAACTTTCTGTTAGACATCATGATTGAAAACCACAAGAGTAAAACCGCAGAGTTTGAAAATCACACAGGAAAGGTACTGTCGCAATAGATCAGTTGCGCTTACTTGTGTGATGTTTCAAAGTCATAGAGCAGGAAAAGTGAGGACCAACGGAATTTTTCTTTGTCTCCTACAACTTCTAGATCCCGAGATAAATCGATTTAAAAAATACCGGTAAA
>NW_007426586.1:0-492 GCF_000475195.1 Diaphorina citri
CTCTCTTCGATTTCGGGACGATAAGACCATAGCAGTTACAGTTCCCTCTGTCAAACCTCTTAAAAAAAAAAAAAATAATAAAAAAAAAAAAATAATAGCTCCAATCTGTTGTAATCACATCAGGAATATTAAGATGAGCTGAAACAATCTCACGTACTCTGCAGAGCAGGTTCATTTAAATCTCGTTAATTCCAACACTTTGAATATTTTCAGCTATAGCTAATAGCTAGTTATGTACATTTAATATAATACATAATAAGTAGTGTATAATTGGATATTTTTTTTTTTTTAAGAGGTTTGACAGAGGGAACTGTAACTGCTATGGTCTTATCGTCCCGAAATCGAAGAGAGAAGGAAGACAGGGCTATAGTTATGTACATTTAATATAATACATAATAGGTAGTGTATAATTGGATATATTTTTTTAAGAGGTTTGACAGAGGGAACTGTAACTGCTATGGTCTTATCGTCCCGAAATCGAAGAGAGAAGGA
>NW_007426587.1:0-492 GCF_000475195.1 Diaphorina citri
TTTATTTTTTTTTTTTTTTTTTTTTTTTTTTTTTTAAATATGGATATTGATTTGGTATGTGATGCAGATGATATTCTACTTTGGTCTCGGCCAAAAAGCCAAAGAAATCAATCTTAGTACTGTGAGAAGTGTAGCTGGGTCTAGTTAGGAGACTTTAAACAGGGAGAATACCGGGTCTGAAATTTCCCTTGCTAATTTATTGAAGCCAAAACCAAATGTCAGCTCAAAAGCAAAAGGAAATTTTTTGTAGCCTCCAGAATCTATTACCAAATTTGATGTGACTTAACCCTTCCTGTGTTTCTATTGCCAAATTTGATGTGACTTAACCCTTCCTGTGTTTCTATTGCCAAATTTGATGTGACTTAACCCTTCCTGTGTTTCTATTGCCAAATTTGATGTGACTTAACCCTTCCCGTGTTTCTATTGCCAAATTTGATGTGACTTAACCCTTCCTGTGTTTCTATTGCCAAATTTGATGTGACTTAACCCTTC
>NW_007426588.1:0-492 GCF_000475195.1 Diaphorina citri
ACTAAAAGCTCATTTTGCTCCCACAACATATGCCACTGGTTTGTGACAAAATGTGTTGGTGGCAAGACAACAGCGGAGCAACTTTTTTCAAACACATTCCCTCCCAAGTCCCACTTTTTATTCCACAGTAAACTCTTTCCTTTTATATCTACCTCCTCCTCCTCCTTTTTTTATCTCAAAAGTGAGACAGCAAGAAATAAAAAGAAACAATAGGCACGCACAATAGAGCGAGAGATAAAAGTTGAAACTTTACCATCTAACTCAGGCGTGGAAAATCCCGCTGGAATGAAAACAAATGCACAATTAGGAACCCACATTGAAAAAAGGGGTGATAAAAGAAGGGATTTGGATACGATGATAAATGGAAACAAAGAAGAGACCAAATGAAAGTCTACTAAAAGAACAGCAAAAAATAATCTTCTACCAATGAATGACGAGACAGTCGGCTAGGGCCTCTACAATACTCTACATGGAAGTAGAAAAAACTACCAA
>NW_007426589.1:0-492 GCF_000475195.1 Diaphorina citri
TAACGTATCTAACTCATTTTTTTTTTTTTTTTTAAATTGGACTCCCATCTTTTTTCCCGAGGGGTCTTCACCTCCTTTCTTCTTCTCCCACTCCTCTTTCCTTCTCCTCCCTTTCTAGGTATTTGTTTCCTCACCATTCATTTTCCTCCCTCTCTTTCTCTTACCATTTCTTTTCCCCTCTCCTCCTCCTCCTCCTCCTCCTCTTTCTCTTAAAAAGCCTCCTATTTGAGTGGAGGCGCTATTGTTTTCAAACCAGAAAAATCAATATGAAAAAATATCTACCTACCTACTTGTATTAGGAACCTACTTACCTACCTACCTAAGTTCCTAAGTACCTAACATATTTAATAATAATAATAGTGCTTATTTATACTGCTCGCATAGGACTGAAAAGTCCCTTTACTCCAGCAGTCTGCAGTAGGCAACTACTATTATTGTGGTCAAATTCTCAAATTATATTGAGGATAAAATTCCATACCTCGGCTGGGATTG
>NW_007426590.1:0-492 GCF_000475195.1 Diaphorina citri
ATTCTGTTCCCGCCCAGGGCGAACTTCCCCCCCAGGGCTAACTTTCCCCCCCCCCAGGGCGAACTTTCCCGCCCAGGGTGAACTTTCCCCCAATCAGATAAGGTTCGTTCTCGGAACAGCTTACTTTCTTCTATTCATCTATCCTGTCCTCTTTGTCTTCAAATTTGGGACGATAAGACCTCCGTTGTTATACAGTTCCCTATATCGAATCTCTTACACCTACCTCGGTGGTGTAGTGGTCAAGGCGCTCGCCTGGTAAACAGGAGGGCGTGGGTTCAATCCCAGCCAAGGTATGGAATTCCTCAATATAATTTGAGAATTTGACCACAATAATAGTAGTAGCCTACTGCTGGAGTAAAGGGACTTTTCAGTCCTATAATAATTTGAGAATTTGACCACAATAATATTGTAGTCGCCTACTGCTGGAGTAAAGGGACTTTACAGTCCTATGCGAGCAGTATAAATAAGCACTATTATTATTATTATTATTAC
>NW_007426591.1:0-492 GCF_000475195.1 Diaphorina citri
AACTTTTTACGTAGGAATCGACTTTTTATTAATGATATTTTCCCAATTGCAACTCCTCCATTGGAATTTTTATTAGATTACTTGGGTAACTACGGAGGTCTTAGCTTAACTCCATACACAAAAAGCCCACTCCAAGGCTTGGGTGTAGGGGCGAACAGCCCTAGAGGATGGATTAAGCAGATACGAACTACGGAGATCTTATCGTTCTGAAATCAAAGACAGAAGGAGGACAAGATAGGAGAAAGCCAGCCGTTCCGAAAACGAGTCATCTGTTAGGATATATTCTCCTTTGAAGTTTGCCCCGTCCGGGAATCGAACCTGCAACCTGGCGCTTACAAGGTAGACTGATTATTTTAACTAGCCAGAGGTAACTATGAAATTTGAAGTATTTTCTACTCTCTCTTTTGTATTTTTTACGTTTATGTGGTGGTGTGTTTGCAAATAAAAATTGATTGTGTCAAATATTATGATGGAAAAAAATTGTTTTTTTTT
>NW_007426592.1:0-492 GCF_000475195.1 Diaphorina citri
GTACTTAAAAATTACGAATTATTTAGAAGCGACTTCACGGGGGGTAGCATAGCGTGCGGCGGTGTTTGTACTTTCGTACATAATTCTTGCTTCACCAAATCTATCTCGATCAATACTCACCTTCAGTGTTTAGCTGTTCAAATCAAGGTCCCTGGTTTGGCCCATCTTCTGTGTGTATGTAACATTTATCTCCCTCCCAGTGTTCAATATTCCGAAGCAGACTTGCAAAATATCAAAAATCAATTACCTCCCCCTTTCATTATTAGTGCTGATATGAATGCTCACAACTGTATCTGGGGCGACAGTAATACTGTTACTGATCGCAAAGGGGAAGAAATAGAAAAATTTCTCCTCTCGAATTCTGACATCAGCCTTTTAAATACTGGTTCCCCTACCCACTTTAACCTCTCCTACCTCACTCACTCAGCAATTGACCTTACCTTTTGTTCCTCTTCTCTATTTCTCGACATCCAATGGGAAGTGTCAGATGAT
>NW_007426593.1:0-492 GCF_000475195.1 Diaphorina citri
AGGTCCATAGGCTAGCAAGTCCATAGGCTAGCAGGTCCATAGGCTAGCAGGTCCAAACTTTAGTGAGGTTGTTTTGTTTGTTTGTTTTTCTGTTTGTATCTACTTACTAAACATGTTTGCCAAAATCGGGCAATCCGTTCGAGAGTTATGGTGATAGGTAGGTACAGACAAACTAAAGTACATACTATCATGTATTTAAACAATAAAAAATAATTAAATTGAATTGAGTAGAAAATCATCAAGTTGAAAGGTTAAAACTCATTTGGTTCGTTGAACAAACCTTGTGACATAAAGATATCTAGTGCCAGCACCCACTACTACTCAACAATATTCTTAAGTACCTAAACATCTTTTTTTTTTTAAGAGTTTTGACAGAGGACCCTGTCCTAAAGGGTTCGTTCTCGGATCGGCTGGCTTTCTCCTATCCTGTCTTCTTCTCTCTTCGCTTTCAGGACGATAAGACCTTAAGCTGTGTCCACACATAGTCGACCA
>NW_007426594.1:0-492 GCF_000475195.1 Diaphorina citri
ATAAAAGAAAAATGCTCTTCAATTCAATCAAGTGCTTATAAATCAACCCATTCAATTTGAAGTACCCTAGAAAATAATAATTCAATACCTTCGCATACAGCTAAAATAAACAGAAACAAATGCTAGAGTTTATCTAGATTTATTGAAGATGTGAAAATATATTAAATACAACTTGATGTACTTATCAGCGTAGATACATTCGCACAAAATGAAATAAAATCGAGAAATATGACTATACCATGTTTATCCTTAGCTTTGAGAAGATTCTTTACAGATTTTAAAGTGCCTCAAAAAACCATTACCTACATTATAAATTAAATTTTCAAAAACATATGGGTTTTGTGTAACGAAATTTCCATGTGAGGAGGAGTCCAGTAATCCCAAAATTGTTTGAGAGTATGTTGAAAAAGATATTACAAATAATAAAATATCAGTTACATCCCTGATGTATGCAGTTGGAAACCTCCTCTTTTGCATTCCTGTTCGTCTTTA
>NW_007426595.1:0-492 GCF_000475195.1 Diaphorina citri
AATGACGTTGTAAATGCGTATTTAATACGTTGACAATAAGAAGCACCTAGTATACTTTATGTTGACAGTAAGAAGTAGTAGGTACCTACAATATACTTACCGCGAGATTTAGTACTCAATTTAATAATCTAGTCGATGAACCTTCTCCAACTCCAATGTTGTGTACCTAATCTCACCAGAAAATGCTAAAAAGGTATCCGTCTCCTCGTTCATTGATGCGTACCATCCTAATTTGTCTGGGTTATTACGGTAGGTACCCCAGAGCTAAAACTATAAATGCCGCCTGACCGGTCTGAACGTCTGAAAGTTGGGGTTTATTTTATTAGTGGAAATTTTCATTTAATAATAAATGACATTGTTGACACAAGTGGCAAAGAGAAGGTTAATGGCGGGGGAGGGGAAAAGGTTAATGAAAGAGACACTTTCGCCGCCAGCCGTATTTTTGGCATGTTTCATCACCAGGCCATGGTGTGATTTTGTGTGGTGATACCT
>NW_007426596.1:0-492 GCF_000475195.1 Diaphorina citri
AAGGTTTTCTCTTTGTTCATTTATTTTAGCTTTTGCAGCTTTTAGCCTTTTACAGTTATAAAATGCACAAGTAATAAGTACTGTGATTACTGTGTAATTATGAATTTCAGTTGGAAACAACACATAGGTAATTATACAGAACTCCTTTTTAGAAGCAATTAATTACACCAAACTGTTGCCATATTTCGAAAGTCAAATTTCATCAAGTCAAGAGCGAAATTTTCAGCAAACGAGAATTTCGTTTCGCCAGACTGGTTCTACAATTCTACATAGGTGAGAATTTAATTGACACACACAGGTGAAATTTCTAATTAATTTTATTAGGAATAATAAAGGAAGGACGGACTAAAAAAACAGCTCTAAGCCGTCTGTAAACAGCTCAAAGTATAAAGTTAAGCTTCAAAAGTCGAAGGGAAATAAGTTTCTATTTTTGAAAGCTGGAAGCTTTCCAAATGGGTATCAGATCTTTGTATGTAAGTCTCGTATGCCAGC
>NW_007426597.1:0-492 GCF_000475195.1 Diaphorina citri
TCTCCTCGTTCCAAATTCAAAACCAAAAACGACCTCCCGAAAGATTCCACCACCGATATTTAGTACACCACAAGAAAAGGGTCAACTGTAGCATACCATTGGAAAGGGGCAGCATCTTTAGAAGATCGTAAAGTGTATCAGTAGGTCAAAAGAAATTACCAAAACCCATAACTGTGTAGGTACTATTGTAAGATTCCTCTACAAATTTGTAGAACAAAGGATACCACAAGAAAAGTGCAACATCTTTTGAATATTGAATGTGCATCACTAGGTCAAGGCGTTTCCAAGAGGACTCTATGAAAATGAAGTATGTATAAGAAGTGCTTTATTTAGCAAAGAACAACATATACAATGTAAACTATTGACTGTATTGTCCATTGTAAAAACCAAACATCCATGAGGGCATTATTTTACAAATACCTAAACGAAATGATAATGAAGATGCTCCAATATGATATGATAGCAATCCAAATACATATCAATAGGGGAAAA
>NW_007426598.1:0-492 GCF_000475195.1 Diaphorina citri
CTGTGATGGGACTTGGTAGACCTGTGCATGAGCCCTACAAGGCCCTACACTTGAATTTAGACCACGCTACGCCACTGTGTGTCTGTATAAAAAGTGGACGACTATGGGTGTGTGTCTGTATAGAGTGTGTGGGACCTAGATGTATTCCTATAATTATGTACATACTTATATGGACGAAAGTTCCTGTGGTATTTCTACAGGGTGGCATAAGAAGCATTTTCGGAAAAATGCAAACACACAGACCTATCTATTTATTTTAATTTTAGGACATTATTTCGTGCAAAGAAAGTTTGGTTACAGGCCGGCACTTGGGTCTGTCTGTGGTTGACCCATTAGATTACATTGAAATGGGGGGTCTTTTCTGACGAAGTTTCTGTGTAGGTACGGAGTCCGATATGTAGGACTATTGCACCCTTAATGTGGTTGACCCAACTGAGGACACCATAAAACCTGGTAGTAGTCTACTGTTTTGGTAAACACCCTGTATATAAA
>NW_007426599.1:0-492 GCF_000475195.1 Diaphorina citri
GGATTAGAAAGAAGCAGAGAAGTTTGGCTGTTCAAAAGATGACATAGTTCAGAAACTATCAGTTCAGTTTTGTTTTAGAGGTTTCTGCCTTTTCGGTGCCAGAACCCAAGCCAAAATGATCTCTAAATCAGGGGATTTGGCTAAAAATCCAGTTGCTAAATTTATTTTTCTACAGCAGCAGTACCAGCAGCAGAGATTTAACGTCACCGTACAACTGACAACCTAAGGTCTGTCTTTAATGACTTAATTGGAGTTTTATCCTCTTTTTACTTTCTATTACCTTTACGTATAGGGAACCTATACAAGGTAATGAGAAAGTATTGCAATCGGTCCAAATTTTCAAAATCGGGAAATGGGTGGAAATATCCGTTTTGGGGTCCCCTGATTCCAAAAAAGTGGTTTTTAGCCCATGGTCTGTACGTAACGTACGTACGTACTACAGGTTTAAATGGGAAAAAGTAGAAAGTTGTGAACAAAATATCTCAAGAACGG
>NW_007426600.1:0-492 GCF_000475195.1 Diaphorina citri
ACCCTCTTAGGATGGCTCAAGAGGTCTGCCTTTACAAAACGACAACGTAATATGTAGGTACTCGACAATGTACCAAATCGGCGACCAGACACTGACCCTCTTCATATACACTTCAAACTATTCGTACTTCAGATTCTGCAGACCAGGTGAACCGCCTTAGGAGATCCTCAGCTTCTGAAGTAAAGTGGTCACAAAATAAACGTTATTACGGTTTTTAAGTACTTAATGCTTATCCTCTGGTAGTATCATCTTCACTCCATTTTTAAAACTCTTGGAAGTACTTTCTCGAGGTTTTAGGAAGGTACTTGACGATTGAAATCATAATTTTCCAGTCAGCTCGAATTCAAAGCGCAGGATCAGGGGAATTATTTTGGGGCCTGAAGGATATAACGATTTTTCATCAAATGCTAATGCCACTTGGCAAATCCGGCCTTGTCACAAGTAAATATACGCTAGTGATTACCTGAACTCAACAACGCACTCAGATAGAGA
>NW_007426601.1:0-492 GCF_000475195.1 Diaphorina citri
TGTTCTTACCTCGATATGTATATGAAATGGCACGTTTCGGTCTCGGAGAACGTCTGGTATCGAACCTATCATGTTTTGATCTGATCAAACACTCCTCCTCTTCTATGTTTCTCTTTTCTTTCCTGTATTGTTTACCATAACCTCTTATTGACTTTCTGTCCCGTCCTGTTGTATAATCATCAGTATCTGTGTCACATAGTTTACTTTTGAGTGTACTTAAAACACGAGACCTGGGCTTTTCTTTTCTCTTGTATTTTAAGCTGTCTGAGGATAAGTTAGTACTGGTATGGCTGGATGGTTTGATTAGGAACAGAGTGGCATCATTACTTGACTTGACT
The DNA here is from genome assembly GCF_000475195.1 of Diaphorina citri. NCBI lineage: Eukaryota > Metazoa > Arthropoda > Insecta > Hemiptera > Psyllidae > Diaphorina > Diaphorina citri. The sequence continues at coordinate 339 of NW_007426601.1, forward strand.
CGGGCTGTCATGCAGTAATACACGCAGCAAATGAGTAGGAGAAATAACAACAGAGAGACAAGGAGGATAGGTTTCCAGTACTGTTGGAAATAATTCTCGCAATCATCTTTGCTCATGGAGGCAATAAATGCTTCTAGCTCCTGAAATGGAAGAA
>NW_007426602.1:0-492 GCF_000475195.1 Diaphorina citri
CACAGAGTATTGAGAACAAAATGACAACAATGCAGTACAAGTCCTGTACTGTGACGAGCAATTAACGAGAAGAAAAAAGCAGGAGGAAGAAGAGAAGGAGGAGGAAGAAGGGAGAAGGAAAAGGGAGAAAGAACTGAGGTGGTCATAAAGAGGAGGAGGAGAGGAAGAAGAGAAGAAAGCAGAAGAAGAACAAGAAGAAGAATGAAGGGCACTCAAGTGTTTTCTGTACGAGATAATTGCATACTCAAGACATTGTTGCTACACTCAAGCTCTTTGCTACGCGTCAAGGAGTAGGAGGAGGAGGAGAAGAAAGTAGAGAAACGAGAGGAGGAGAAGAACGAGAAGCAGAAGAGGGAGGAGGATGAGAATGAGGACCAGGCGAGGATAAAAGGAAAAAGTCGAAGGGAACACGAGACGAGAGTAAAAAGTAGAAGGACCAGAAGTAGGAAGAAGAGGAGCTGGAGAAATACGAAGAGGGAGGAGGAAGAAAAA
>NW_007426603.1:0-492 GCF_000475195.1 Diaphorina citri
GTTTGACTAACTAAGACAGGAACTGAAAGTAGTTTTAAAAAAAATTCTTAAAACCTCTCCGAACACTCTAAGCCTAACTGCCCCTAAAAGGTAATCTGGTTTTAAAATTCGACCCTAAGAATAAATTAATTAAAAGTAAAAGGGAAAAAAATGATGGAAGAAACTGTTACTGCTAAGGTCTTATTGTCCCAAAAGGGAAGAGGGAAGGAGGACAGGATAGGAGACAGCCAGCCGTTCCGAGAACAAACCTAGACCCTCCGAGCTAACTTGGCTGGCTCATTCATAAATAAATCTATCAGGTAGAATAGGTAGGTATCTTAATTATCCTGATAACAAGAATTTTTTACTGTATGCTCAGGTGGAGTTTATTGTAATGGGAGGAACGTTCATGAGTCTCCCGGAAGATTATCGAGACTATTTCATTAGAAACCTACATGATGCTCTCAGTGGACATACAAGCAATTCCGTGGATGAAGCTGTAAGGTAAGTAAC
>NW_007426604.1:0-492 GCF_000475195.1 Diaphorina citri
CAGGACCATAATCATACTGACCACTCTTCCAACCAACCCAGCTCTGATCCTGAACCAGGTATACAATGTTTATTCGTTTGTCTATTCAATATGTTGACTTGAGCTTTATAATCAGGAGGGCACGGATTCAATACCAGTGTCTCGTTCCATGAAAGTATGGAGTAACTAGCTGAATTCCGTCGCTTCGCTCCGGAATCCCGCTAGTTCATCCCGAGGCATGGCCAAACTTGTAGAAAAGGCATGGCCGAACTTGTAAAAATTAATAAAAATACGGTCGCGCCACGCGCTCCCGTATTTCCCTATTAGCTGCATAGTTATCAAACTAAAAATATGTTGTTGTTGTTTGCAAATGTCGGGTTATTTGACTACTAGGTACTAAAAATATAAACGAAACTCAAAATGTTGGTCGAGAGCGGGGAACATTTCTCTCCCGCAGTCTCTGCTTCCTGTGTATTTCTTATGGAGATTTTAGCGATCAAAAATTGATCATAT
>NW_007426605.1:0-492 GCF_000475195.1 Diaphorina citri
GAACACACACTTCCAGTCGGGGCGCTTCATGACCACCATGTCCTCCACGTCCAGGAGAGGCATCAGGTCTGCCTCTTCTCTGGAAAAGAAATAAAATAATATTGAAAATTAATCAACTAATATACTTACTTACTTACTTACTGCCAGGGCCATTTGAAGCCTAGAAGACTTTTTGCCTCGCCAAACTGTTCTGTCTTGTGCGTCTTCTTCATCAAATAATCAAATCAAAACAGCAAAAAAGTATTGAAAAAATTCAATTTTTATTTGACGTTCCAAGGAAAAAAATGGGTTATTTGAAAAAAAAAAAGGGTTATTTTGCCAGTAGAAAAAAAAATGCCATGATTTCCCAAAATAAGTGTCATATTCTGCCGGTCTCAGTTGACAACTCCTATTTTCCATTCTATTGTAGTTTTCTACTTACTCTGCTACTCGGAAGGCAAGTTCGAAGTTATGTCGGCGTTGTTGAGGGGAGAGCTTGTCAAAGTCGAAGGC
>NW_007426606.1:0-492 GCF_000475195.1 Diaphorina citri
TGCAAGTGTTTTGTCATGCTATTTTTCCTATTCAGATCCGTACTATTGAGCGGTTTTGTCTTTTGTGAGACGGTTTCATGACTTTCTTCTTTTGTGAGAAGAAGAAACATTGGTTCAGAGTGACAATAACGAGTGGTGACAACAACAAGAGTGATGTAGAATAATTATGAGCTTTGTAAACTTTGTATGCATTTTTTGGTATATAACTATATAACTATCTAGGCATTATTAACACGCTCTTTGTTTACCAAAAGTTTAAAAGATAACTTTGCTAACCAAAAGATCCCGTTGTTCAGAGCTTAAAAAGCTTTTTGAATCCTAATAACTGAATAACAAGCACAAGTGACCTCAAACAAACACTATAAATACTCATAGCATCAGCTTTGTTAAAGTACAAAGCACAATAAAAAAACTAAGTTTACACATAAACAGCTCGTAATGGTTCCTCATTATTTCTTGGATTTCCGTCACAAAAAAACATCAAAAATTGTG
>NW_007426607.1:0-492 GCF_000475195.1 Diaphorina citri
TATATACCAGCTACCCAACCCTAGGTACACTAGAAAGCTACCTATTCAACTTAACGAAAATTCTTCGATCTCCTACAATCTTTGTACACCTTTGGTACAAAAATTACATATATGTATGGTACAACTTTTCCGAAATGTACGCAATTAGTATGTCGCCTTTTACCACTTGACATGGTTCGGAACAAGTTGTTCGTAAGTAACTTCCAGGTTATGTTCAGTAGAGTTTAATATATAAGGTTGTGTGTGTGACATTTATAACATTTGTAATGTGACCTTCAACTTCAACCAGAACCAAATGTCCATATTGTTACAACTTTAGTCCTTTCTTCTTGCTTCTCGTTAACCTCAGTCGTGTAGTGGTTAGCACGGTGGACTTTGAATCTGGCGGTTGAGGCTGGTATACTCCCTGTTTAGAGTCCCCCAGCCAGACTAAGCTGGTCTACTCCCTGTTTAAAGTCCCCCAGCCAGACTAAGCTGGTCTACTCCCTGTTT
>NW_007426608.1:0-492 GCF_000475195.1 Diaphorina citri
GAAGGAGAAGAAGGAGGAGAAGAAGATGAAGGAGAAGAAGAAGAACAAGAAGAGGGAGAAAAAGAAGAAGAAGAAGAAGAAAAAGAAGAAGAATTACAAGAGATCGGAGTAGAAGAAGATGCAAGAATAAGAGAAAGTTAAAAAGGGAGAGGGGGAGGAAAAGGGAAAGAGGGGAAAAGTGGAGGAAAGGGAGGGGGGAAAAAACTTCGTAATTATGTCTCATTCATAGAATCTTCACGAGCTAATCCCTCTTCTAATATTTCGATCATATTTCAGTGTGGATTTGTGGGGAGAAGAAGAAAAAGGGAGGGAATTAGGGAAGAAGACTCGAAAAGGGGAAAAAAAGAAATACCTCTATACAGGGGGAAAATGAAATTAAAAGTTCGAACCAGCCAGAGCCAGACGCCAGACTAGTCAATGCTGTTAATGGTAAATGGAGGGTAGTGCGCCTGCCTTGTAAGCGCTAGATCGCGGGTTCGATTCCAGCCCATG
>NW_007426609.1:0-492 GCF_000475195.1 Diaphorina citri
CTCTCTCTCTCTCTCTCTCTCTCTCTCTCTCTCTCTCTCTCTCTCTCTCTCTCTCTCTCCCTCTATCCTGTACGTATTTTGTGTGCGTGTTAGAACATCAGATCTATTGTTTTGTTTCTCTAGTTTTCACTTTTCATTTCCTTTTATTTTGTCTTTGTTCCTGCTCTTCTCCTTCACTATGTAATCATGGAAATCCAAATCCCATTCCGATTTCTTTCTCTGTCTTTCTTCTAAATGCTGATTTGTTCAGAGAAACCCCGATTGAAGTTTTCAACCCTAGTAAAAAAATTGGTATCGAAGGGAATCGAACAGGCATTCGAGGCCCTTTGAGACACAGCGCTAAATTTTTTTTCTTGTTGTGACATGTTTTTTTTTCAATGCTTGGTTGAACAATCAAGAAGCCAAATCCCTCAGCTCTCTCTCTCTCTCTCTTCCTCTATTTCTCTCTCTCTCTCTCTCTCTCTCTCTTCCTATTGCTATCTCGCTCTATTT
>NW_007426610.1:0-492 GCF_000475195.1 Diaphorina citri
AACTATAAAATTATGAAAAAAGTAATTATGGCTATTCATAAAACATTTTTAAATGATAAAATTATGTAAAAAAAAAATTACCTCGCTAGGATTCGAACCCCCACCCATCACACTTATCATCACAGTAGAGGAGTAAAAATACACACACCTAACCGCTTGGCCACTAAGACATTTGAATGTAAAACGCACAAAACTTCTTTATTAATCAACTCGATCGAAAAGTTTGAAATTTTCCCCTAAAAGTCACTTTTTCCTCCCTAGCGGGTCTCCCTTTAATGCTAAGAAGATGAAACCAAGAAAAGGCACTTCTCCTCGACGAGACCTTTCTGGAGACACCTTAATCACCTTCCCACCATTTGTAGAACGGGCTGTAGGCGTGATTAATTGAATCGGGTGAAAAGAAAAAAAAGAAAAAAAAAAAAAATCGCGATTTTCAAGATTTTTGAGCCTATCAGAAAACCGGTTAAACAAATCGTAGAAAGGTCGGGTTTT
>NW_007426611.1:0-492 GCF_000475195.1 Diaphorina citri
ACCACATTTATCTTCCAAATGGGAATAAAAATAAGAGAACCAAAAGGTTTTAAGGAAAGTGGAGTGAGGGAGGGAGAGAGGGGGAAAAAAGGAAAAGGGAAAAATAATGAGAGAGAGGGAGAGGAAAGGAAAGGGAGGAAGGGAGAGAGGGGGGAAAAGGGAAAAATAATAAGATAGAGGGAGAGGAAAAGTGCGGAAGGGAGAGAGAGAGAGGCGAAAGAAATAGAAGGGAGGGAAGGAACAAGAAACGAGGCAAGAAAGAGAGGAGAATAGGAAGGAGAGAAGAGGTCGGAAGGGAAAAGAGAATGAGAAGAAAAAGAGATGGAAATAGAAAGAATGAGAGAGAAGGAGATGGCAAAGTATAGGCTAGGGTCACGTTGGTATAAAACGTAAGGGACAGGACGAAGGTAAGGGAAAAAAGGACGGGGTGGCAGGGGAAACTTGAGGTCGAAAGCTTGCGGGGGAAAATCCCAGGTACAACTACAGAAAAAA
>NW_007426612.1:0-492 GCF_000475195.1 Diaphorina citri
TTTCTGTACTTGTAAGTCACTTACTACGAGTTTTAACCATTTTCTCCATCCATATAACAGAGTACACCCATATAACTTCATCCATATAACAGAGTACAAGCCGTACAAGGTAAGTAGTGAAAGTATATGGTGCATTCTGCAATGGTATACGCAGCGCGCCGTACAGTTTGAAGGAAGGAAAGAATATTTCAAACTCAAATCAAATTTTAACATGTTTGAAGAACAACTACATAAATATGTTAAAAGGCACAGATTGCATAACTCTTATAAGTTATACAGGGTGTATAACTGAATAGTGCTTAAGGTACACCCTGTATACCTAGAGCTCCACTTCATGCTCTAAAATGTGGACCACTCTTAAATACTTATTTTCCTATCTTTTAGTTGTGAGCTTGTAAAGTTCTTGTAATCGACTTTTCAGACTGAGATAGATAGGTACATAGAAGGACTTGGAGAACCAAACAGCCAAAAAAAAAAAAAAAAAAAAAAAAA
>NW_007426613.1:0-492 GCF_000475195.1 Diaphorina citri
ACCCTGAATCCTGGACTTATCAAACGGGACACCTAACAGCCTGGACTTTCCTTGTAACACCCTGAACCCTGGACTTATAAAAGGGGACACCTAACAGCCAGGACTTTCCTTGTAACACCCTGAACCCTGGACTTATCAAAGGGGACACCTAACAGCCTGGACTTTCCTTGTAACACCCTGAATCCTGGACTTATCAAACGGGACACCTAACAGCCTGGACTTTCCTTGTAACACCCTGAACCCTGGACTTATCAAAGGGGACACCTAACAGCCTGGACTTTCCTTGTAACACCCTGAACCCTGGACTTATCAAAGGGGACACCTAACAGCCAGGACTTTCCTTGTAACTCCCTGAACCCTGGACTTATCAAAGGGGACACTTACAGTCAGGACTTTCCTTGTAACACCCTGAATCCTGGACTTATCAAAGGGGACACCTAACAGCCTGGACTTTCCTTGTAACACCCTGAACCCTGGACTTATCAAAGGGGA
>NW_007426614.1:0-492 GCF_000475195.1 Diaphorina citri
TTTTTTAGTTGGTAGGTTCCCAAAGAACACCCACACCAAAGGCCATGTTTACACACACATACTGTGTACCTACTTGAGACAACATGCATAAGTGTAAGTGTTGTGTTGAGTTAAATAAATTACCTAAGTACTGATAAGGAAAACAAACACTATTATTATTATTATTCTCATAATGTAACAATTGTAACATAGGACATAGGTAATATAAGTTTTGGGTACCTACCTAACAGACACTAGAGCTAAAGTGCCTTACTTACAAGTAGTTGTCTACTGACTAACATAATTTCCTTCCCCGATGATAAAATCATGATGCATTTAACATTAATTTATAATTAAATCAAGAAAAAAACCTAAAGAAAGGTTACGTAGTTCTGTAGTGTTATTTGGTTTAAAAATTTAATGTGATTAAAAAAGAAAAAAAATCATTAATTGTAAAAGAATATTTCACTCTAAATTCTAAAGAATTTCTTTGTGATGAAAATTCATAACTTG
>NW_007426615.1:0-492 GCF_000475195.1 Diaphorina citri
ACGTCAGACTTCAGGAGATGCGCAGAAACGTATGCGCACAAACATGAATTGCGCAGAAATGCATGCGCACAAACAGATCAATGTGTTGCCTGCGAGGGAGCTTTGCTCGGGACATTTGATGTGACGTCTTCGCCTACGGGAGCGTACCTATGCCGTGACGTCAAAGTTCATGATTTACCGGTATTTTTTTAATCGATTTATCTCGGGATCTAGAAGTCGTAGAAGAAAAAGAAAAATTCCGTTGGTCCTCATTTTTCCTGCTCTATGACTTTGAAACATCACCCAAGTAAGCGCAACTGATCTATTCCCCCTTTTCCTTCATATATATTTATAACCTTTACGGTCGAAATCTGTCCAAAAGCGGTCAAAAAACCGCCAAGCGCAGCAACCATCTCAACCAAACGTTTTGTGTTGCATCCTCGGTCGAAATCTGTCCAAAAGCGGTCAAAAAACCGCCAAGCGCAGCAACCATCTCAACCAAACGTTTTGTGT
>NW_007426616.1:0-492 GCF_000475195.1 Diaphorina citri
AAATAGGACCATTGCACTGTATTCATATCCTTAAAAAAAAAAAAAAAAAAAAAAAAAAACCTAAAAAGCTCTTAAGTAATTCTTTCTTGAGAACCTGATTGTAAAAGCTCTTAACTGTTTTGTGGGAACCTAATTGAAAAAGCTCTTAACTGTTTCTTGGAAACCTAATTGAAAAAGCTTTTAACTGTTGGAACCTAATTGAAAAAGTGTTTAACTGTTCCTTGGAAACCTCATTGAACATGGGCAAACGCTCTAGGTCACTTTAATATTGCGACCAAAGAAGAATTTGGTGACCAGTCAGTCCATCAGGAAGGATCAAAGGACCTATGAATGATAAAATGTACAATGCCAGGATTTAGCAGTCAGCAAACACAAACCAAATTTATTGATTCTCATCAATTTCATATTAACATTTTACCGAATTTCCTGGTCCTTGGTCAGAAGCATATGCTTTAATACAAATAGACCCATTTCATTCAGGTGAATCTTGTC
>NW_007426617.1:0-492 GCF_000475195.1 Diaphorina citri
TTATTTATTATTTTTGACGATCTTTACGAAAAAAATACATTTGGACAGTTATATTTTTCATGAGAATCATCAATTGTTGTCGAGCAATATTGTCTACCATTGAGCAGTACGTAATAGTGTTATTTACAGGCTTGCATTCCAAATTGAAACACATTATGGACATTGCTGGACAATATTTTATCACTTCCCTATCAAACCCCAAAATACCACTTACCTCTTTCGTTTGAAAATAATTGAATGCCAAGAAATTGATCATATTAATTTATAGTCGTCATGGTCTCATAAAGATATCAAAAGAACCGTCAACTTATGAATAGGTACACATTATAGGTACATTTTACTTATTTTAGTCTCTGGGGAAATAATATTTCTGCTCATCATGTACTTAGCCAGCCTAGTTAGCTTAGTTGGTACTGCGTCTGCCTTGTAAGCGCTAGGCTGCGGGTTCGATTCCCGCCCGGGGCGGATTTTATCCTGATGGGATAATGTTCG
>NW_007426618.1:0-492 GCF_000475195.1 Diaphorina citri
TCTCTGTCATTTAAAAAAAAAATCAAGAGTCTACGATTATTTATACCAAAGTTATTAAAAGATTTCCGTAGGAAAGTCTAAAATTTGGAGCAAAGTAGCCCCAGGTTACGGTATTTTATCTTCTTGCTATAACAGTGTATCAGCATGATTATGAATAGACATTGGTATTTTTATATCCGCTGATTATACGTTCTCTAACTGTGTACAAGAATTAGCTACTTAGTTGTTAAAACACTTAAACGGGAAGAATAATATCTAGTGTAAAAATAGGTATAGCTAAAATAACGCATCACCAGTCTGTTCATACAAATACAGACCTGTTAGAATGTTAGATGGAGATAAATTGAGAAATATTCAGTTTTTATTAACTTTAGGGATTATAATAAAATTAGAAATTACCTGTTTGTAATATTAATTTTCCATCCTTGACGCCAAGTTTTTATGTTGGGCTTACTGTTTCATGACTGAATAAATTGAGTGGCTGGAAAGCTG
>NW_007426619.1:0-492 GCF_000475195.1 Diaphorina citri
TAGTAACCTTATACCATGGTATGGTTTGAAGGTCAGGTTAGGTCAAGGTCAATATTAGATTGACTTAATTAATATAATATGATGTACCTAAGTTTTGTGAATCATTGGAGTTCGGACTAGTATCTAGATCAATTTGACATTGAAATGACACAAAAGGATACCAACCTGTATAGTACCTTTTTTTTACGAAATAGATATTACGTACTTATCTACCTGTGCTAGCTATCCGCGGTCTGACATTTTTTTGTTTACCATTCCGCGGAGTGAGCAGTTTAGCCTTCTTTCTCATGGTGCTCAATGGTCGATTTCAGCGATTGAGCGTTTTCATAAAGACAGTCTGCGGACTGAACTGAACTTTAACAATAATTATTGCTCAAGTGCCGAATTTCGGGGATTGAGCAGTTTACATTTGTCAGGAGTGAGCGTTGTTTATTTATTTATTTTTTTTTTTTTTTAGCTCAATGAGCGAATTTGGGGTTTTGAGCCTAGCAT
>NW_007426620.1:0-492 GCF_000475195.1 Diaphorina citri
CTGATTGAAAATCCATCAGCATATCAGCACGAAATCCAACTCGCTTCCGAATGGGAGAAAAAATTGGAAATATTTTTTCGCCGCTGACTTGAAATTCTTGAGTCAGGGGAATTATGCTGATGATGCTATGTTATTTGTTACGAGTCTCAATACAGGGTCACGTGCAACTGTAAATAGCTCAGTCCGCAGACTGGATTTATGTTTATGCAACAGCCGAATTGCCGACATCGGCCAGCACCAAGAGGAAGAAGGCTCAACTGCTCATTCCGCGGAGTGAAAATGCGTTTTGAAAAATATTCAATATTTGAAAAATATTCAAACCCCGATCTACCGGTATTATATCGTCGCCCTTATTAGCAAACCTCGTCCGTCCGTTTGCCATTTGATATGAAAAGCAAGCTGAGTCGTTTGGTAACCCCAATTGGTAATTCCGTCAGTAAACCTGCCTCGGTGGTGTAGTGGTCAAGGCGCTCGCCTGGTAAACAGGAGGGC
>NW_007426621.1:0-492 GCF_000475195.1 Diaphorina citri
CAAAGTTTGTTTCGATTTTTTTTTTTTTTCACTTTCTATATTTTGTATGGCTGCGCGGAAAGGTAACATCTATCGTTCTATGACCAACTGTCAATTTATACAATTTATCATGACTAAAAAGCCTCTAATAGTTGCATATCTTACCGGGAATAATATACCTACCTATATAATGTACATAATAACGTCAGTGCAATAGTCCTGAACTAAAATGGACGCGGCACACAAGGGATCAGGAAGAGACCGCCTTAAAATAATAAATGCATAATAAAGTAAGCAATTCAAGTAGGTATCACGATTTAAATGGCAGAATAATACAAGATAAGTACTGCAGTATGCCAAAGATATACCAGTAATGAGCATGCCAAAGATAGGTACTACATGCGAATGTACCATATATGCCAAAGATCAAGCTCCTTAAAGGCTCATAAGTTTACAAGATTTTATTCAAATGTTGAGTCCCTATAAAACTAATAAAGGGTAATGTTCCACAAA
>NW_007426622.1:0-492 GCF_000475195.1 Diaphorina citri
TGGCATACATTTGAGGGGGTGGACTTTGGGGAAATCGTTATCAACATAGATGGCATATTCCCCAAGTGTAAATTATTGTTTTGTATGAGAAACTTTCTTCAATTTTTTTCCTTTATTCTCAATGACCTTATTCTTGGTGTTTACTTGTTTTAAAACTCAAGAGCTCCTTTGAATTCTTCGTGAATACTCTTTGTTTTATAAGTTTCCTCAGCACCGCAAATATGTCCCCCGTTCTTCTTGCAAAATTGAACTTTTCTCTCCATTTCTTCGCTTTTTGGGTCAATCTTCAATCCGTTGTTTCCTTCGTTTTGGTTTGAATTTGAAAACCAAGGCTCTAAGATTATGATTTGTTTCATATTTCATTAGTTTTCAAACGTTGTAAATTGTTCCCTTTTTATCTTCTTCTCTTTATTCGTTTCTTATTTGTCTTCTACTGCCCTCTTCTTCAAACCATTCTTTTAGCATTAATTAATTCTCTTAACCTTTTCACCC
>NW_007426623.1:0-492 GCF_000475195.1 Diaphorina citri
AGTTGTTGATGTTGCCTGAGAAACAGAAGAAAAAAAATGTGAAGAAAAATCAGAGTTTATTGTTATTTTTGATAGAGATGAAGAATTATTCAACGCATCTGAAAATGCGATACGAGTCGTGCAGCACTGGCAGGACTCAATATGACGGCATTTGTTTGGTGACCCCTGGACACGTAAAGTAAGGGGGAGAAAAGGGCAAGGGAGACAGGGGTAGCAAGATTATGTGAACCAAAACTTGAGGGAGAAGAAGATATCGGGGCATGAGGTACACAATATAGCTGCCTGAAAGAGAAATGAAGAAACGCCGACCCTATAAGGTTCCCGTTCCGAGAATGAGAACGAACCTCATCTGTTTATGGGTTGAAATCCGCCCCGGGCAGTAATCAAAACGACCTAGCGCTTACAGGGCAGACACGCCACCCTCCAAGCCAAGCTAACTAGGCTGGCTATGGCATTTTTACACACGGGTCGTAATCGTTTAAGCATAGACTG
>NW_007426624.1:0-492 GCF_000475195.1 Diaphorina citri
TACTACTTTTTCTTTTACACCCTGTATTATCTCGGGAAGGACGTTTGTTAGTTCATCATTTCAGCACCACGAGCGCTTTGTTCTGTTTACAAATCAAGCCCGCGAAATTCAAATTTTGAAATTATCAGAACGGTTGTGTTGTGGGTTGTGATTGTGGTGTCATTTTCAGATTTTTTTAGTCCATTCCATTCTGGAAGAAACAGGCAGTATTTGTCTATAAAGAAACATGAAATGTGGTTGACTGGCGTATCATCCTATGGGAAAACCAGGTAATCTAACATCCGGATCAAACCGAGCAATATTAGGAAGATCTGAAACCATCATCTATTTTCCCAAACACAAAATGAACATTGCTGATTACATTGTTCATGTTCTGAAGTATTTATTCTATGATTTATTTGTAAAAATAGTTATGCTGTGATTTAGGTAAGACCCTATGGAGGAAGACGACCTCCAGGAGATATTGAGCTTTCTAGACACAGTAGATCAAAC
>NW_007426625.1:0-492 GCF_000475195.1 Diaphorina citri
CTTCTTTAGCGTTATGCTATAACTCCTTTAGTAAAGAAATGAAATGCATATTTGATTGGGCCAACTGAGACTCAAGCTTTAAGGTGTGTCCACACATAGTCGACCGGCCATCGATCAGTGTCGACTGACACTTCAACACTGCCTCGACAACATAGTTTTATTTCGTCGATAGATATCGATCGACGCGACGGCCGGTTGACTATGTTTGGACACACCTTTAGGTAAGCGGAAAAAAGTAAGGACAGGTTGCATCAAAGTTCAACCGAACCTTTGAAATATTCGCGTTTAAGTTTAACTCTTCAGTATCTTGGAGTTAAATCTCAAGTGTATCCACACATAGTCGACAGGTGTCGATCGATGTGAATTTATGTATTGTGAATCAACGGTCGACTCTATTTGGACGCACCTCTAGAATCGAAGGGGCTTTTGAGCCGGACAATTTTTCAACAATTCTGATTTTTTTTTTTTAAGAGGTTTGACAGAGGGAACTGT
>NW_007426626.1:0-492 GCF_000475195.1 Diaphorina citri
TCTTTAGCAAAGGAAAATTCAGGCTGGTATCCTCCCTGTTTAAAGTCCCCGAGCCAGACTAAGCTGGTCTACTCCCAGTTTAACTTCCCCCAGCCAGACATTTTAAGCTTTGTTTCAATCACATATTCAACAATGATGTAAAAAACAAAGCGATCATAATTATTATGAGTACTTATACTCATATGTATACAAAACGAGATACAATTCATCATGTGTATTTCATCAAGCACATTTAACATGAGCTTGAACAAAAGAAAAATCATCTCCTCTAAATTAATACAATGGGGAAAACTACAAGGTGTCCCGCATTTCCCGCAAACATTCAAATTGGTCCTCAATGAGTCTCTCGATTTGTGCTACATCAGAGCTTCACAGTTGTACTTGAAAATTATCTGAGAAAGACTATAAAAAGAATAAGTGTAAATTTTGAAGTAGGCGATGATATTATTATGATTTAAGTAATTTTTGAGGCTGTATAATTTTTAAAGGCCG
>NW_007426627.1:0-492 GCF_000475195.1 Diaphorina citri
ACCAAACAAAACACGGATAAAGCGAACTTATCCATAATGTAGAGACCCGAGGAATCAGAGGATACAGAAAGACATTCCAACGCATTCCACATGCACCTCTAGCTCTCGGTATCTCTGTTCCATCTATTAGCAAACCTGTAAGCTTCAGCACACGAAACCAAAGAAAGGAAGAAAAGACGAAGCAGAAGAAATCGAGGTAGAAGAAAGAACTAATGATGTCTACCTCATAGATAAAACTCAAACATACGCTCAAGGTTACTGAAGGTTGTTGGAATCTTGCTATTGTAATCTGTAAATTGGTATTTGCAAAGATCACCACAGCATACTCTGAGCACCAAGCTAGCCAACAACAACTATTTAATATTTGCAAGGATTGCTTTTTCTCTCTCTAGATATGTTATGTAGACGAGAGATGTACTGCAGACTGCAGTACAATAGGAATAGAAGATATACGGGGCAGTGCTAATGTAGAAGAGTTGCAGGGAATAATAC
>NW_007426628.1:0-492 GCF_000475195.1 Diaphorina citri
TTAAGAAATCTGTTGATTAAAAAAAAAATAATAATAATAATAATAAAAATAATAATAATAATAATCCAATCGGATTGTTTAGACCTAGATTAAACGGAGTTTAAACTCAATCCCTTTAACTATTGTCCTTTCACTCCTTTCTTGAGCTTTTTTCTGCCAGTTTCCTTTACCGGTATAAATAAAAAGACATGTTATACTGTTATAGGAGAGAAAACCCCATTGTACAAAAATAAGTTGATTTTTTTTTAGTTAGATTTTCTATTTTTATATTATTTTTTTTTTTAGTTACGTCATTAGTTCGATTAAAAATTTTACTAACATAAAATTATTTACAAAAAAATGTTTAATATTGTTAGATTTGTAATCTATAGGTGTACTAGAGATGTGTAAAGATTCATAGAGCTAAAAAAATGGACTACTCTTTTCAGTGAACTAGATCCTCAAGAGTAGTTCTTTCAAAACTTGTAACTCGCTCTTTAGTTCCCTATACAA
>NW_007426629.1:0-492 GCF_000475195.1 Diaphorina citri
AGAAATTTACTTGAGCAAACTGATTTGTTGCTATCCAGTCGAACATTTCTCCCGACATCTTCAGTTCCCAACACATCCAGGAATATTCCTGTAACATTCGTGCCTACTCCCATGTCTTCATCATTATTGCGTCCTATCTCTCGACCTTCATCTACCATGTCCCAGTGTGGTGCTGATATCCCCATTCCTGGTATGGAAGTTAAAGAGGAAGACATTAAAGGGGAACAATTCAGTAAACCAGTCGAAAGTGATCTAGGTCGCATGTCTAGAAACTCGAACGTTTCCTGTATGAGCTCAGAACAGTTGTCTCTAGTGGGGCAATTGCTGGATAGATATAATCGAGACATTGAGAACACAGCGCATGTGTTAAGAAAAGCACAATTCATGCAACTGGCAAACATACAACACCTGTCTGACAACGAGAGGAAACTTGCCGAGATAGGAAGTCGGTTATCATCTTCTGATGAGTACAAGAGTGGGAAGTCTTACGTG
>NW_007426630.1:0-492 GCF_000475195.1 Diaphorina citri
TGGCGGATACTGAAGAACATCGGCTCCCTCAGTTTGGCGTTCATGGTTCAGTTTACCGCTTTCCAAGGAACGGCCAACCTGCAGAGCTCTATTAACGCTAAAGAAGGTCTCGGTGAGTGAATGATTCACGCTATTGTAAGGTGCTTGAGTTTGTGCTCAGGTGGAGAAGTATTCGTTTTTTTCTAGCGACTGGTATTGTATTAGCGACCTGGGGTCTTATTACTCATATAAGTGACGATTTTGAACCATCACTTCCCTCCTTTCAAGCGCAAATTGAAGCCTAGGTCTACATCATATTGACATGAACTTTGGGCTTCAGCGCAAGCTGCATGAAAAACACGACACTGAAGAACTCGGGGTAAGAAGTAAGAATTTCTACCGTTTGACCCAAAAGTTCACACTTCCTCCCCCTTCCCGTCTGATTTCAGGGACCGTGTCACTATCGGCCATCTACGCCGCCCTAGTTCTTTCCTGTATATTTGTACCTACCTT
>NW_007426631.1:0-492 GCF_000475195.1 Diaphorina citri
TGGTTAAGTACTTTTTGGCAGTTAGCATGTAATAACTCAATTTCTATCAGGATTCATCTGTGCGATATATTTATCAACAGATTGAGCTGGTAATTAACGTTTTAGTTTGTGGAGATCTAATAGCATTATTTCTTAAACCATTTTTGCTCTCCAATAACCTATTCAAAATCTCGAAGTATATCCGTATTATTTTTACAAAATACAAAAAGGGTTACCTATTTCAGTTTTGTTTTTGTCCCATATAGTATGTTCAGAAGTAATGCACTCGTGATATTGTAGCTAATTTTTATTTTTCTACCAAATATAGGGATCCTGCAATTCGGATGGACACCCAGAGAAATGTACCCAAAGTAATACCCATCTGTCGATACAAATATCAATCCAACTTTTATTTTGCTCGACCAAAATTTGTTGATGCTATTATCAGACAAAATCCTCCAACAGGCTAAATCCTTCTTCACATATAGACTGGTAGATTACATCATTATCACT
>NW_007426632.1:0-492 GCF_000475195.1 Diaphorina citri
GTCCAAGCCAACTGTGGAACCGGAGTTGAACCATCGTGTAGTGCGAGCTGCAAAGACATCCAAAGGAGTTGCCGATCAGGACAAGAAGGAGACAAATCAAGACGTGATTCGACCCAAGGAAGAGAACAAGCAAGACGTTCAAGACCGATCCAGAGACAAACCGAAAACGTCAAGAGACAGAATGAAGGCCGGTAAAGAATGTAAAGATGTATCAGTTGATTCTGTAGGTTTTCAAGTAGGTGATCTTGTATGGCTGTATAACCCTAAACGACGTAAAGGTCATAGTCCAAAATTGCAACAAAATTGGGAAGGTCCTTATAATGTAATAACTAGAATTAATGATGTAGTTTATAGAATTCGGAAAGGATCTAAAGGCAAGTTTAAGGTTGTACATCTCGATAGGTTAGCTCCTTCTTTAGAACCCAATTTATTCTAAGGTGACATTGTTTTATTTACTTTTGTTAGTTACTTACTTTTGTACTTTTGTTTGTT
>NW_007426633.1:0-492 GCF_000475195.1 Diaphorina citri
TTTTTTTAGGTTTGACAGAGGGAACTGTAACTGTTAAGGTTTTATCGTCCCGAAATCGAAGAAAGAAGGATAGGAGAAAAAAGCTGTTCCGAGAACGTACCTTATCCGTTCAGGATAAAATTCGCCCCGGGTGAGAATCGAACCGGCGGCCTAGAGCTTACGGGGATGACGCGCTATCAACCAAGCTAACTAGGCTGGCTCTCGAAGATTATATGTACTTTCAGTTTGTTAAGGTGGCTGAAAGCGATTAAGCATAGAGCTCCAAGCTAAGCTTCGGAATTATGTTAATGATTTACCAACATACGGATAATTAGGTTCGACACTTCGACAGCTTTCAATATAATGGCACGGTCATGTAACTGTGACGGATCTCAGATTCTCGGACACCTTGTATCCAATATTTAATAAGAGATTGGGTAGGGATGTGCGCGTACGCAATCCCCGCTACCAAAAATTACGCGCCCGAGGTATTCACATTTGGAATACTCGCAG
>NW_007426634.1:0-492 GCF_000475195.1 Diaphorina citri
TTTTTTTTTTTTTTTTTTTTTTTTTTTTCCACAGATTTTAGGTTGTGAATTTTTGTGATACCTATTAGTGCTTTTTCATACAGCTCGAATGGGATTAAAGAGGTTCTTTACGCCATCAGTAGGTAGGCTAATTCTAATTATTGTGGTCAAGTTCCTAAACAATCTAAAACAATACAATGTCAGGGCTGGGATTGAACGCCTTCCTGATTATCAGGTGAGCGTCTTGACTACTATGCCACCGGGGTTTTATTGTTGCACAAGCTAGGTACCATATCAATCACCCCAATTTTCAAATCTTTGTTACCTTTCCGTTTGTTTCAGATTTTGCAGCTGCAAATGAATGACTACAAATTTCACTACCTGTTCACATCTTTTGTAAGTACTCCTCTTTCACACATCCATAAATATTGGTAGGTTGTTGTTGTTGTTGTTGTTGTTGTAGCGGCTTTAGCTTTCGCCGAATGGCGGTAGCAGAATAAAGAAAAGATGTCT
>NW_007426635.1:0-492 GCF_000475195.1 Diaphorina citri
AGTTACAGTTCCCTCTAATCAAACCTGTTAAAAAATGTAATGTAAACTTATTTGAGAGGTTATATCTATTTCGGCAACATGAACTTTTATTAGAAGGGAATGACCTGGGGTATCTAGGTTCCTTATTTTCTCTTCCTTTGGATCATTCAATTCTTTTGCAATACGAGTAGGGAGTATGTGTGTGAGAAGTTTGAGAACTATCGTTCGGAATTAGTTACTTACATAAGGTGTACAATTTCCTTTCCGGAAACGGATACTATTTCCCCTCTTCAAGATGGCGGATTTCCAATGGTTATACCGCTACAGCGCCAAAAGTAGAGACATCAGCTTCAGGAGAGGGGAAATACATAGTCTCAGTTTCCAAAAGTTACTTCTAAGGCCGTTATTTAAATAAGCAACACTGGTTTGCAAAAAAAAAACTCCTATAATTGGCAACCCCGCTTCCTGCCGTACTGAAGTGGCTTGTCGGTTCATTTCAAAACTTTCCGCTGA
>NW_007426636.1:0-492 GCF_000475195.1 Diaphorina citri
ATTCGCCCATAAGGGATTTTTCAGTGAAGCTAATCAAATCTCTGTTTTTATTTTAACTCCCTCATACGATCTTACAATAGTACCTATGAACTACATATATCCACGTGAGTAGTTCATAGCGCTAATATCTGGGTGCACGCAATATTTTTATTAGGTAAACAAGAGTTTATCTCTAAGGAAGTGACGAATTGCCTTCTCTTGATAATTTGGGTTCATCTATGTACATAGCTCTATTTCGTATCAATATGGACCGAGCGTTGCTTAAAATTTGACGTTCGCGCAGTCTTTACCTATGCCGGAACTGTCTACTTATGTATTTATACTGCGGTGGAACTTATTTAAACTTCGGGGAAAAGGGGACTTTTCAGTCTCTGCCTAGCAGAGTATAAATGAGCTAGCTATATTGTATTTTATTCTGTTCTTAATAATCATTACTATTTTACCTACTTATTTTATGTTCAATAATAGTACTACTCGTATAAACATGTACTA
>NW_007426637.1:0-492 GCF_000475195.1 Diaphorina citri
ATTGAGGATAAAATTCCATACCTCGGCTGGGATTGAACCCACGCCCTCCTGTTTACCAGGCGAGCGCCTTGACTACTATAACACCACCGAGGCAGGTATGGTAAAATGATGGTAATTTGAGGTAATTAATTACTTATTTAATAGGTACCTAATACCTACCGATTACCTAACTATATTTTACCAAGGTCTTTTTTTTAGTCTGCCTTTTTTTCTCCATCCAAATTGAGACAGCAAACACTCCAGGTCACCCTGGAAAATGTTTCATGAACACACAGCTACCTAGGTACAAACACACCTGATTTTTTATTTACAATTCTCTTTGTATTCAATTCCCCTGTGAAATTACCTTTGCCCGACCTGTCCTTTTTACAGTGTGTCACAGAAATCCTAGTTGGCGCATTAACGTTGGGATTTTTTCTCAATAAGAATATTGCTTCTTTATAGAGATAGTCAACTGGAATAGGACCAAAGCGTCCTTTATCCCCGGGATCG
>NW_007426638.1:0-492 GCF_000475195.1 Diaphorina citri
TTTTAAGAGTGGGGAGGAAGTGGGAATTTTTTCAATTCGACTGCTCCCCAATTTTCCAGAAAAAATTCTGGGGTGCTCCAGACCAAATGGTTTTAGGGAAAGAGGGATAGCTTCCCCCCTGATGGTGTTGGAGCGTAAATACCTACCGTATTTGCACTCCAAAGGGAGTAAACTTCTACCACTAAAAGAGACGCTGGAAATGGTATCTTTTCTCTGCCCTTTTTTCTTCCCCTTTGTACGCTTAAAAACCCGTAGTCACCCACCCAGAAAGCCACCACGCTCGACGTTGCTGATAATTAGGGTCATTTTAGGAAAAGACACACTGACCGTTGTGTCTGTGGGGATAAATAATTATTATTATTTTTATTTATTTTTAAAAAAGAGATTTGATAGAGGGAACTGTAACTTCCATGATCTTATCGTCCCGAAATCGAAGAGAGAAGGAAGACAGGATAGGAGAAAGCCAGCTGTTCCGAGAGCGAACATTATCCC
>NW_007426639.1:0-492 GCF_000475195.1 Diaphorina citri
ACTCATCTTTTTTTTTTTTTGTTTAACTACCTGCCTATCTGAAAATGGCTACTTGGTCTGTGGCTTATAATATCCCTAGTAGCGCTGTCAAACTTTCTTGATTTGGCGGGGCGGAGAGCTACCGCGCTCCTTGATCATTCACGAATCTCAGCAGGTCACTCCGAAATAGTCAACTATACCTACATTTTATATCACACGGGATAAAAACTAGAGGTTGCTAAGGTGCGTCCAAACGTAGTCGACCGGCCGTCGATCGACGAGCTGGATGTAAGTTATTTAAGTAGTTCAGTCGACATCGATCGACGGCCGCTTGACTAAGTGTGGACACACCTTTAGATACTTATCTATTATGTAATAGGTAGGTGTAAAGTTAAAACAACCTAAATAGCGGTATCACACTATTTTCAGCGGTAAAAAAAAAAGAGGAACAAAATATTCAAGTTTAGCTGAATTTCAGTGACGCGGAACCATGCAAGTGATGACGTCACAGTC
>NW_007426640.1:0-492 GCF_000475195.1 Diaphorina citri
TGTGCATGAGGTCGCGCTTCGCGCTCCCTTGGCTTCGCCCCTGAAAACTAATATCGTCCCTGAGTCTTGTTTCGAAGATGAAAACTAAAAGCGAGAGAATATATTAAACGTAGGAAAAGTTTTGCTGGCCTCAAACTGTGTTCCCTGTGTATTCCTTATGGGGAACTAAAAAACATCAATATCTCGAGAACGGTTTGGAATTTCGGAGGTTTTCGATTTTTCCCAGTATGTACAAAAAATAAGGAATCCAATGGTGAAAACCGCATCTTTCTAGCTCATCTAGAAGTGGGTTAGAATTTGTATACGTGAGTCAGTGAGTGAGTGAGTCAGTCAGTTACACAAGGGGCTGTATATATTTAGGACTCTCTGGTTTCTTGGAAATTCAGTGTAAGAACACCACAATGCATCACATGTGGCAAAACTTTCATAAAGGGCAATTTATGAAATTAGATTTCATGGAAAATGGAAACGTGGAAACTGAAAATGGAAATT
>NW_007426641.1:0-492 GCF_000475195.1 Diaphorina citri
GCTGCAAGTAAAATCCACCATGGAAACTACTACAGTAGCTTACGAAATGACTTCAAACACCTCGATATCACCAGGAACTCCATCAACAACAACAGAAGCACAAAGAGTAGACCGAATAATTAAAAATAATCACTCCTTGACAATAGTATTGAATAACTTGAAATGTTCCTCTCCACCTGACATCAAAGGACTAGAAGTGAAAGCTGTGCCTGAGAATTCCGTCCATTGTGAAAGCAATACGATGCTTTATGTCTTGTCCTTCATGTTACTCCTTCTATCCTCAGGAGTTATCTGTATCCTTATGTATTTCATATACAGGAAACGTGCCTTGTGGAAGAATAAAATCAACAGGAATCTCAAACACCAAAGTAGCTATGTGGACAACTGCATGAACTCTCATCCTACACCAATTCTAATGTTGTATTCTACAGGAGACTCCGAGTATGACCGAAATGAAAAACTCAATAGTTTTCCTAATGGAAAGATATGTTC
>NW_007426642.1:0-492 GCF_000475195.1 Diaphorina citri
AATAGGTAGGTAGGTAGGTAGGTACCTAGATGAAAAGTTATAATGAAACTTAAAAGAATGCATGGTAAATTTATGATTTGATGCATATGATTATAAGTAATAATAGGTATAAGTATGTAAATAAATTGATATGTTGTCAAACAAACTCATACCTATTACCGATGAAAAATATTTCTCTGAAACAAATTTAACAAATAGGTAAGTGAAGAAAATAGTGTTTGTGCCAATTTCACAATTTCACCTAACTGCATTGCAAACAATACGTGTTTTCCTTCTAATTCATTGGACATTTAGTAGATGTTGCAATTTGTGTCACGAAAAACAATAATTGCTTTCTAATTTAGTGAAAATTAAGTGGATCTGCCTATTTCGTCTCCTTATATTATAAACACTGTAGGTATTGTTCTACATAATATGAAGTGAAAAATTAGTGGATGTCTCAGTTTCGCCTCCTTATGTTACGAACAATATTTTCCTTCGAATAAAACGAAA
>NW_007426643.1:0-492 GCF_000475195.1 Diaphorina citri
ACTGGGGTGATGGTCTATAGCCATGTCTAATTGACTCATCCTGAACCGCAGTCAACCATGGTGAGAACCGTTTAAAAAACCGCCACCTAGCTAGTCTGGTTATGATTAGCTGTTTTCCTGTTTATAGTCCCACAGCAAGACGCTAGTCTACCCTCTATATACCGTTCCTCATTGACAGACAAGAGTGACTGCCTTTGGCGTCGAGTGGATTGGAACACATCACATGCCTTCAGGCACACTCCATTTGTCAAGGTTCTAGATTTACTTTGCCCTTGGGATCAATATCATTTGAAGAAACTATTTACTGATGAAATTTACCTGCTGGGATTGTGTACTCTCCAATGTCAGTGCTGATTTTGGTTTCCGTGGCGATTTTTTTCCCGATCACAGGAATTGGAGGAAACATTCTCATGCCTTCTTTCAGGACTCTCTCCATGTAGTCCAGCTTCATGAGGTTATCATAGGTAGGCGTTTGAGTGACATCATCTCCCA
>NW_007426645.1:0-492 GCF_000475195.1 Diaphorina citri
CACTATCAGTTAGACCTGACCAGGTGTCAGGTATACCTGACATTCGGACCTTTTCAGCCGTACCTGTCAGGTCTACCTGATAGTGTGTGTTCTCATCAGGCGTCAGGTATACCTGATCAGGTGTGCCTGTTAGGTCTATCTGATAGTGAATGGCTGGCCTAATGATTATGATTAGAGCTAGTTAGATAATGTAGAAAAGGGCTTGTAGGAATATCGCGAAGTCGGTTTTCGCGATGAGAGAGTTTGTCAAAGCCAGTCAAAGGTCACAAGATTTAATATATCGTTAACCTACACACAGAATCTGTGTCACAGATAGGTAGGGAGAATTTGACAAATGCACTCACTTTGAGGTATTTAGACATTTTACACTCACTACCGAGTGCCGATACATGTCAGAGTTTGGAACAATACAGGACTTTGATGATGGAAAGATTAATCAGCTGATTTGATTATTCTTTATCAATGAATTGCCTGGTCAATTTAGGTATTCTA
>NW_007426647.1:0-492 GCF_000475195.1 Diaphorina citri
CAATTTTTCTTGACCTATTTTTCTCTTCTTCTTCTTCTTCTTCTTCTTCTTCTTCTTCTTCTTCTTCTTCTTCTTCTTATTTTTATTATTTTGTTTGTTACAAACATATTGAAAGCTCTGAAGCTTTGCTTGCGACCTTTTGATTCTGAGAAATTGCTTGACTCAAGAAAGGCACGTACTCTATTGGAAAGGGTTTGCGAGTGACCCTCAGGCCAAAGTCGGACTTTGAGTTCCGATTATCCGACCTTTATCCTTATAAATATCTTTTTCTGAGAACTTTGTACTTTGAATACAAACTAGGTGAATGATTTTTGTCTGGAATTTTACTTTCCATAACAATATTTTCTAGCTACGATTGACTCCTGTAGGTTGCTAGAAAAGTACTGTATTAGGTAAACTTT
This sequence comes from Diaphorina citri, assembly GCF_000475195.1. NCBI lineage: Eukaryota > Metazoa > Arthropoda > Insecta > Hemiptera > Psyllidae > Diaphorina > Diaphorina citri. Next base: position 402 of record NW_007426647.1, read on the forward strand.
ATTACTGGTAGATATAACCAAAATATTCTCCTTACCTCGAAGAGACATAGGTAGTAATCGCCAATCAGATTTTGGGCCACAAAAGAGTGCC
>NW_007426648.1:0-492 GCF_000475195.1 Diaphorina citri
AGAACATTAATTTAACATAAAATAAAGTTTGACCAGACCTTCATGTAGGAAATTTTGTGTTCTTTAATTTCGATAATCATAAAGTTTATGTAGAACGCACGGTTTAGGAGTTAGGAGCGAAAAACCGAAAAAAAAAGTGAAATTACGGCCGTTCTCTGACAGTTTTTCCGACGCCAAAAGTTCTTCCCTCAACTCTCGAGGTCTCAAATTTGGTATTACACTTCCCTCACCATACCTACTAAAAACATGATTTTGATTTTTGGCCAACCTCAGTGATGCAGTGGTTAACGCGTTGAACTTTGGATCTGGAGGTTGGTGGTTCGAGTCCAAGTCAAGTCATAAAATGTATCTAGGTGTAATAATCGGTGAACAATATTTTTTGTGACAAGCATTTAAATATACTTAACACAATTAAAATTCCTTATTAATTTTGATTTTTGATTTCAGGAACTAGAACGGTTTACATCATGTCCTGCAGTTCTAGAGCGTCTG
>NW_007426649.1:0-492 GCF_000475195.1 Diaphorina citri
CTTCTCAGTGGAATACAAAGGTGTTTGTTATGAAAGGATCAATTGAGTCTTTGTGCTAAGGAGCTATACTTAGTTAAATTCCTCTCATTTCTATAGGGAAACTGGAGAATGACGTAACACCAAGTATGAATAACAAATCATGGTCACAACACACAAATGACCGATCCAAAAACAAATAAAAGAATCGTTTCACTGCCTTTATTTTGCAGCGATGAATACGCAGCGAATGAAACATCTGCTAAATTGAACTTTACGGGTCTGTGTCATAGCATGTCCATCCCGTCATAGCATGTCGCTCATCAAATGAGCGGGAAGAGCCATTATACTTGTCACTTATCAGATGGCTAAGAAGCAAGAATAAAAGGCTAATTTTTCAGAAGCCGTGAAAAAGAAAGCTCCTTTGTTGTGTTTAACCTAACCCTGGTCACTGTCGTGGCTTCTGAACTAGTAAAAAAAAAAAAAAAAAAAAAAAAAAAAAAGGTAATTTGAAAA
>NW_007426650.1:0-492 GCF_000475195.1 Diaphorina citri
CACACACACACACACACACACACACACACACACACACACACACCACTACACACTATATTTATAATACTTACCAGACACTATCAGATTTTCTATTACATCAAATTTTTCCAGTAGCTCATCAAACGTCATTGTGATATTTTTGATAATTTTTTGATCCATTGTCAGATGTTCTGATCAGACGATCTGATGAGACATCTGAACGTGTGTGGCTGACATAAATGAGTGTACGTGGTTACTACTAATACTAAACAATAGTCCATACATAGGTAGGTATAATAATTATGGTTCTGGAGAATCAAGTAGATAGTTAATCGAACAATCCTACTACCACATACCGACATACCACACTGATATCTAGCTAGGTGGTACCCTCAAGATTATCGATAGACGGAACTGTTACTACTAAGGCCTTACCGTCCCGAAAGCGAAGAGAGAAGGAAGACAGGATAGGAGAAAGCCAGCCGTTCCGAGAACGAACCTTATCTGTTTAGG
>NW_007426651.1:0-492 GCF_000475195.1 Diaphorina citri
AGAGCATTTTCAATCATAGCTTTGAGGTTAACAACTGTAGATATCTCTAGTTGACCAAACAAAGTGAAGGTCTACTGGCATGGTCAAACTTTCTTGACTTGGCAGAGTGGAGTGCTACCGTGCTCCTTAATAATCAGAACAGGGGTCTTCCAATTGCTAACAAAACACCTGGCTACTCAAATGAACTTCACCCTCCCTGGCTTCAGGAATAGCCAGCAAATGATTTGTGCTAAGATCATTACCCATCCAGATACCAACCATGTATATCACTGCTTATCTTCACTGCTTATCTTTAGACTGATGCTTTCGAGTCTTTCAACGTACCTGAGTAGCATTACTCAAGAAATGACAGGCAAGGAAAGTAAGTAACCACTGACACTGACGTCGATTTTGGTTTTGGACTTTTTGAGAACAAAAGCTTAAAAGCTAGATAGCTAGATAAAAAATGTAAAAAAAAGGAAAAGTTTTGAATGAAATCTTCAAAATGGCCGG
>NW_007426652.1:0-492 GCF_000475195.1 Diaphorina citri
GAATGAAATGAAGGTGGCAACTATTGGTCAAACACACACATACTCGTACTAAGCTGAAAAGAGGCCGTGTTTTCGTCATATAAATGGAAATTTCGATGCTACAACCTCAACATTTGCATGTGTATGGCAAAAATCCTGCATGACTTTGCAGTAGCGTTTTGCATAAAATGGCTTTATTGACTTCAGATTTGAGACGAGAAGATGACTACGATGTAAATATATGATTTCGACGTCATTGGATGACAGAGTGCCACAAGAAGATCCTACACAAAAATAACCTTTTCCGTCAACCTTTCTAACACATTGTAGGTAGACTGCTGACATTTTTAGTTTCAGACAAATTTCACAATTGCCGTTCCCACATCAACCCTCATCACTTGGACTTAGAACCAGCTTCCAAATGTAGTGATTTGCACACCCAAAAAGGCTGTCGATGTCGTCCTACACAGACCTTAGGAAACCAAATTGCTGGCTTCCTTGTCTTCCTACAAA
>NW_007426653.1:0-492 GCF_000475195.1 Diaphorina citri
AAATCAAATCAGTTTTCATAATGTGCTCACAGAATTGGTCCAATGTGAGACATGACTGACATTAGATCAGGCCTCCGTATTGCATAAAGAATAGTTGCCTACTCATCTAACATCTCAAGTAGAATACTCGATGCTTCACGTAGGTAAATGTTGTCCCGTGAACAAGCCCACGTTGCATAAACAAATTAGCCCTTTCTATTTTGCACTTCCCAAAATCTTCGGAAGTTTTGACGTAATTTTACAGAGGAAAAGTCTCTAAAAACCTGCTGGCATAACCCCTGTAATAGTTGTGGTGACGTCAACATTTTGCGACATGTCCCTAATGTTTGCCGTTGACGAAAAATTTGACCCTTTCCCACTGGGATTGGATTAAATCTTGACTTAATCTAGATGTTTCTTTTTTATGCACAAAATGGTTTATTAATAAAGTCTACTTATATTACTATTGACCATATATATATAAAAAAATATATATTATCTGTTGTACTTTCT
>NW_007426654.1:0-492 GCF_000475195.1 Diaphorina citri
TGTCTGAAACAGATAATTATTTATTTCCACGTTAAGCAACAAGCCCATAAGTATAAGTACAAGTAGTGCTTTATTTAGTCTCGGTCTCCTATACAGTCTCATTCTGGCAGGATAAACAAGGTATATTCTATTCTATTCTATTTAGGATTTAGACAGTCAGCTTAGAACAAGTTTTTCATCATACCAACAGTTTAATAGAGCACCGCTTTAATGATGTATAAATTAGGCCATGTGTGAAACAGATATTTATTTATGATAGCTATAAATTCAAAGGTAGGTATTTCAGAATAATTGAGGCTGTTCTGATTTGAATGTTAGTCAATCAGACTGTCAGCCTGGAAGGTAGCTTTACATTGTGAGCGCAGGGCCATGGGTTCGATTCCCAGCCGGGGTGGATTTTATCCTGAACGGTGTATGTTCGTTCTCGGAAAGAGTGGCCTAGACTGCTTCGGTAAAGGGACTTGTCTCATTTGAGCAGGATAAACAAGGTAT
>NW_007426655.1:0-492 GCF_000475195.1 Diaphorina citri
TTTTTGTGTGAAGCAAAGTGAGGACAGTCTGAACTTCACAGAGCCTAGGAAAACTCTAACCACGGGGCCAAAAAGAACCAAGAGCCTCCAACGTACAAACCTAATGTGACATTTTGGTATTATTTTATTTTTTCATGTCATGTCATTAAAAAAAAGAGTGTTTCACTGCCGTTTTTTTACTTTTTTTCGTACTTAGCAATGAAACAACTGCTACATTAGAATTAGACGCATGGTTTGTGTCGTAGCATGCCCATCCCGTAGTAAAGTGTCCGTAGCATTGAGTGCATTTACTAATAGGTAATAGCTTGTCCTTCTTGTTATCCACAGGTTTGACGACTCACTTATCGACACACAGAATTGAAAAGGAAGCTACCGGGAGCTATTCTTCTAGGACTTTGGCCAATCAGACTCAAAAGTATCTGTCTATAGCAGTGGTTCTCAAACTTTTTTGCATGGCACCCCCTTTGGGCATATTCTTATTTTTTCACACCC
>NW_007426656.1:0-492 GCF_000475195.1 Diaphorina citri
AATCAAAGACCATCTCACGCCAGCCTACATACATATGTAGATTGTGGAGGGTAGCGCTTCTGTCCTGTAAGTCTACAAGTCGTTGGTCGTGTTTTCGATTGCTGCCCGGAGCGGATTTTATCCAACTGCCTTTCTCCTTTCATGTCTTAATTTTTTCTTCCCTTTTGGGACGATAAGACCTTCGCAAATACAGTTCTCTCTAGTACCTTCAAATAGGTTTCATAGAGGGAACTGTGACTGTTAAAAGAATAGCCCCGAAAGCGAAGAGAGAAGGAAGACAGGAAATGAGACAGCCATTAGCCGTTCCGAGAAAGAACCTTATCTATTTATACATATAGGATAAAATCCGCCCCGGAAATCGAACCCGCGGTATAGCGCTTAAAAGGCAGATAAGCTACGCAACCCTTCAGAGTTCCATTATCATGGGGTCAGTCAAATGTCACAAAAAGTTAGGATTAAAATCTCGGTTGAGTTTTGAACCCGCGTACACCA
>NW_007426657.1:0-492 GCF_000475195.1 Diaphorina citri
GGTAGTTTTCTACCCAGCTAAGTTAGCCTAGCTAGAATTGTAGCGCGTCTGCCTTGTAAGCGCTAGGTCGCGGGTTCGGTTTGTGCCAGGGGAAAACTTTATTCTAAACAGATAAGGTTCGTTCTCGGAACGGCTCCTATCCTGTGTTCATTCTCCCTTTCGCTTTTGGGACGATAAGATCTCCGCTATTACAGTTCCCTCTATCAAACCTTTTGAAACTAAAATTCACTTCGTTTGCTTAAAACTTTACCAATTAACTGGTAATGGTAGGTACAATGATATGTCTTGCAATTCTACTAAAGATTGTGACATGTCTACGTCAGCTGACGATAGATACAAAGGTCCCCACACACGGCCAGTCCATTTGGCACTAGTCCATAGTCCAAAATAATGGATTCGGGTCATATTATGGTGTCTACACACAAGTCCACGAGTTCATACTCACAAAGTCTCAATAACGTCGAATTTTTACTTTTTCTGTTACAGAATCTC
>NW_007426658.1:0-492 GCF_000475195.1 Diaphorina citri
AAAAAATTACTCCCCTTAGGCTTGTTTGATATTTTGAACGATCTTGTTAGTGAAAACGAATTCTGGATTGAACACTGTTCAAAGGTAGCGCACAACACACAATACACGAATAAGAATCAACCAAACACAGATCTCCATTGTCTGGGATTTCACGAGGACAATGCCAAAGTGTTGAACTTTCAATCCGCTCTGTTGTCCAAGTCGTTTCATGTTACAAAGTTGAGAACATGGAGAGCAGCGGATTGAAAAAGTAATTTGATACAGATTACAGATAGGAAAGAAGAAAACAAAACACAACACAACAAAGTCTTGCTTGAACCATGAGACCATCTCGCAGAACATAAAGGTAGCATTCTCAAAGTTCAAACGACTTGACCTTCTCAGCTATTCACTACATAAATCATGTAGTGTGTTAAAATCATTTAACTCTTTGCTTAATACCAATGTGGATAGTTTAATGTTTTGTTATTCGCGTGTAGAATATGTTTCACT
>NW_007426659.1:0-492 GCF_000475195.1 Diaphorina citri
TAGGCTGACCTTCCTTGGTGGCGGAGTTATCATAGGTAGGTAGGTATTTGCTAGTAAATAGAATCCACGGCGTCAAGTCTTCAGGGCAAAATACAAATATATCTACATAATTATGTAATAACAACACATACCTATACATATATGAATCAGAGTTTGGTTAACACATGGTGGATTTCACCAACGACTTAATGAGAGATTTAACTAATGGGAGAATTTTTAATAATCCAAAACGGACATTTTAATAATCTTAAAAGGAGTTTTTAATGATCCAAAAAAGAGTTTTTAGCTATCCAAAAAAAGGAGTTTTTAAAAACTCCTGTTGGGATCATTAAAAACTCCTCTTTTCATCATTGAAAATTCTCCCATTAGTTAAATCTCTCATTAAGTCGTTGGACTCGTTGGTGAAATCCACCAACAGTCTTATATCTTATTAATGGAAGATTTGTTTCATCGCCTTTTGTATTTGGCAGCGATGAAAAATACTGCTGAATT
>NW_007426660.1:0-492 GCF_000475195.1 Diaphorina citri
ATAGCTTTTGATCCCCTCACCCCCTCCTACTCCATTCACCACTGCCATATTCAAATGATCCATTCCCACTTTCAATTCTGACTTCGTTCTCTTTATCTTCCCTATATTTTCTTTTCTTTGTTCATCCAATTCGTTCACAGCTTTCTTTGTTTGTTCTCTATTGATATCCCGGCGTTCGCTTGAACTAGCTTTTGACTTTCCCCATCGATCCATCTCTTCTTCCTTCTTCCCATTTGCCTTTTATTTCATCACCTTCCTCTTTTCTACCGTCATCAAGAAGATGACTTTTCTCTCATCGCAGTCCTCTTTTTTCTTTTATCACCATCATCTTTTCTCCCATCACCATCCTCTTTTCTTCTGTCATCTTCTTCTTTCTCTCATCACCATCCTCTTTTTTTCTCATCACCATCATCATTTCTCCGGTTCTGGTGGAGTGAAGGGGACTCACCTATTTACATACCGCTCCATCTTTACCTGAATGTGCTCTTCATA
>NW_007426661.1:0-492 GCF_000475195.1 Diaphorina citri
TAGAGCATCTGTATCAGTACTGGAAGGTATTTTAACACTTTGAGTTCGATCCTCAAGATAAGATTTGAACCAACTCACAGATGTTCCTCGGACGCCATAAAAGGGTAGTTTGGCAAGTAGTATATTGTGATCCACACAGTCGAAAGCACGAGTTAGATCACAGAAAATTCCGACAGCAACATTTTTATTTGAGAGGTGGCTGTCCAACTCCTTAAGAAAGCAAGAAACAGCGTCCGAGGTCGATCTTGAAGACCTGAACCCAAACTGTTGGTTATTGAATAGCTGAAGATGCTCCAGGAAAAGAGATAACCTGAGGGCAACTATCTTCTCAAGGACTTTGGAAAAGTTATTTAGTAAGGAGATGGGTCGGAAGTTGTTTACATCCGTCTTGGCTCCCTTCTTATGAATAGGAATAATGATGGAAGTCTTGAAAAGCTTAGGAAAGGTTGACGTAGCGAATGAAGTGTTGAAGATGTATGATAAAGGTTCAGC
>NW_007426662.1:0-492 GCF_000475195.1 Diaphorina citri
CAGGGAGCGCACTCAGTTAATTCCAGCTTACTAGTCCTTGTAAATTTTCATCGGTATGTAAACCTAAACCCTTGACAAATGGAGTCTGCCTGTGGAGGCATTTGATGTGTTCCAATCCATTCATCCCTAAAAAGTTATTTTAACGGTGTTTAGCTAAATATTTTGACTTGATTGGGACTCAAACCACCAACCTCCAGACCCGAAGTCCACTGCGCTAACCACTAAACCACTGAGGTTAGTTAATATCATAATCAAGTTATTGGTAAAAAGGCACCCCATTGATTTTGTGAACACGGCCCCAGTAGGTCAGGTTCTTACACTAATTATGTACGTTTATGTTTGATATATATAGTTGAGTATGTAGGTAATAGATAGGTAGATATCTATTTAATTTATCGAGTCCATGTTATACCCAGGTACTGATTCTTTTGTATCAAGATCAGCTAGGAATGTGTTCACCCATATTTTAATTATCTTTTATTGCTCTCCAAT
>NW_007426663.1:0-492 GCF_000475195.1 Diaphorina citri
ACTTCCGCTTCCTTTTTCGCCTTCCTCTTTTTTTTTTTTTTTTCAAACAATACTTTCCATTTATTTATACAATAATAATTCAATAACAGGTATTCAATAACAGGTCTTACTTTCCCCCCCCGCCCTTTATTTGAAGTGCAAATTTCTTGTTAACTCTGGGACTCGAACTCAGGACCCTCTAGTGGGCAACCCATATTTACCTCGTACTGGGGCCTGTTTCCTGGATGACGGGGACAGTTTGAACTGGATGGGGGGTTTGCGGGAGGGGGCGGTGCGGGGGGACCGAGAGCGAGATCTGGATCTAGAGTCTGAGTACGAGGAATAGGACGATCTGTGGAACGGGAATATAAATTATTATTATTAACTAGTTTCCATTTATTTTTGATCGATAAAAAACTCAGAACATACATTTTTTTATAAATGGTATACCCACCCGTATAAGCAGAGCTTGTGCCACGGATGGGGAGTTCATTTATAATATTTATCTAGTTT
>NW_007426664.1:0-492 GCF_000475195.1 Diaphorina citri
ACTTTTTTCCTTCATTTTTAATAAGGATCAAAAACTTTGCGTTTAATATTACTCGAGTATGTGTGTAAGCCATTGGAAATTTGGAATATGGTGTGTATAAGCATACGTACTCGTACATTGGAGTTCTTCCCAGGGATATAAATACCTCTACCGTATGCCAAAAAGTCCTGGTATGTGTGGACATTAGTGTTTTGGTCCAAAGGATAGGACATTCTTTCATAAAATAATAATAACCAAAATCTCTTAGATAAATATGAAGGTATTTGAAAAACAAAATAATAAAAATATGCCTTTTCCAGGGGTGATCTGTTTTACTGCGACAACAACCTAACCCTGGAACTCTATTCTTAGAGGAGCAAAGTCTATTGTTGAAAACATTTTTTTCTTTGGAACCCGTGTAACGCGTATTCCAAAAATTTGGGGAAAATTCCTCATCTGACAACATTGAAAAAGTCTGCATATTTTGTTATTATTAATTTTCTATCTAAAGAG
>NW_007426665.1:0-492 GCF_000475195.1 Diaphorina citri
GTGCTGCGGTTGGCGGTATTTTTACCGCTTTTGGACAGATTTCGACCGTTTTTTGGCGGTTTTCAGCTATACCGACTAGATATTGTAAAATTTAGGATAAACGATAAAAGAACACTCAAATAAGCATCATTCAATAGGATAAGGAAAGTCGTGTGATGTTCACACCAGATTTTTAGTTTTCTCCGTTGAACATTCGTATTCGCTTTGGTCGAAAGTAAAATATTTTGAGCTTTACCACTTTGTATGAAATTTGTACCTACTCCTCACATATCACTGAAGTTAAGCAACGTCGAGCGTGGTTGGTAGCTGGATGAGTGACCACTTAGGGAACTTTTTTTTGCGACTTTGAATTATTTACGGACATATCACTGAAGTTAAGATACGTTGACCATGGTCGGTATTTGGATGGTGGAATATCATCATCATCATCAGGTAGCATCATCGGAGTCGATGGTTGCCAATCTCATCAAAGCAGCAGTAACAGCGTTGCCA
>NW_007426666.1:0-492 GCF_000475195.1 Diaphorina citri
TCTCCTTTCTGCTCTCGTGTGCGATTTATTTACATAAAAATGATGATGAAAAATTGTTATCACAGGGTGGCGGTGGAAATCTGTGTCTGTTGTGATTGAGAATGTCGCGCCTATGAGATTCTTTTCTGTATTGATTGCAGTTAAGACATCTATTGAAACTGTGGTGACATTGATGACATTCATGAAAATTAAGGTATACGAAATATGCATAAGAAAGGAAGGTAATTTTCTCTTTATGAACTAGATACCTGCAAATTTTGGATGACTGTAGCAAACGCGTACTAGAACGCAATATTGGTCCCTGAATATTTGCTGAAAGTACGTAATTGATAGCCTTTCCCACGCCTACTTTCAACATAGACCTAAAAATGTACAGGAACAACAGTTTTTACAGTTTCTATATGTTTTGGCTTGTGATTTTTCTTGGGAATTTGGAAAAGCTATCACCAAACTGAATAGTAAGAAAATTAACTAACTCAATGTGAATTTGAC
>NW_007426667.1:0-492 GCF_000475195.1 Diaphorina citri
TCTACTTCAATTAATTCTTTCTACAAAGCAAGCTGCTGAAACCACTTGAAATACACCTAGCCTAGTCACCTAGGATAACTAGGTGGTTATCACATGAACCCAACTACATTCCACGTGGTGAACATTTATATTTAAGACTAAACCCAGTAGAGGAAAAAAAATCTCAACAAAGAGTTATGAGAACAAAAAATATATTTAGAATTTAGAAACAGGAAAACGGAAAGAGTTGAGGAAATTTTCCCTTTAAAGAGGTATGTGCCTACCTAACGCATCTTCGAGCTATCTAAAACGTGATTCGTTGTCATTGGAACTCATCAGCATGGCACCTGAAGATTGACCGTCGATTTTTGACATTCGAACAACTTTGATTTATTATTTCTGCCATCAGTGGTCATAAAAGCCACTGGTTTAAGGTATGATCATACCAACCTACTTCTTGCTTTCCAGAGAAAATATGATTTCTGTTTCGAATTATAGGTAAGTCCTTTCGAA
>NW_007426668.1:0-492 GCF_000475195.1 Diaphorina citri
CTAAACTGTGCTGCATTGATAACCCATCAAAATTCAAAATTTGCCTTTGTCCGCCGTTGCATGATTTTTTCTCGCGTACCCCCCGGAAGGTCTCTCACGTACCCCCAGGGGTACGCGTACCCCCGGTTGGGAATCGCTGGTCTAGTCTGAGAAACCTGTGGGTACATTCTTCGTGCTATCGCCGCTGGCTCATATGTTATCACACGGAGTGTAAACACCAGAGCTTTCGTTTCCACTAAGCTCATGTGTGGGTGTTTGTACTGTGCTTTTTTTTTCGTCAGCTGTAAGCCTTTTTTTTTACTTGGAACATCTACACTAGAACTGTATAATAAAAGCCAGAAAGACTTTTGAGTGTAAGAACACACCTACTCATCTTACTTGGGAATCTTAAGGCTAGAAGTAAGCTGGGATTACCAGGAGCTTGTTCCTTCCAGGTTACTGAGAAGTCTGAAAACAACTATGCATTCCGCTAATTGACGTCAAAATAAGGTC
>NW_007426669.1:0-492 GCF_000475195.1 Diaphorina citri
GCACGACCGCTAGGGCTATCCAGAGAACATTATGAATTCTAGATAAAGAAACATGAGAAGTTCGTGGACCTCTAGTCTCTATTGTCAACACTAGGGTTCTTTGTAACTTATGTTACTTATGACAGGTCTTGTGTTTTGTTATGTTAAACGCGGAGAGACGAGAGAAAAGACAATAATTAACAGCATGGTTTCACTCCTGAGTCCTAAACTGCCACAGAAAACAGCCTGGAAGGCAATCGCCAAGTCGCGGGTTCGATTCTCACCTGGTGCCAACTTTATCCTAAACATTACAAAAGGAGCAGTAACAACTTACAACGGAGGTCTTATTGCGTCGAAATATTCCCGAGAGCGAAGAAAGAGAGACAGGATAAAAGAGAGGCCGCCGTTCCAAGAACGAACATGACCTGTTTAGGAAAGAGTCCACCCCGGGGCGGTAATTGAACCTGCGACCTAGAGCTTACAAGGCAGACGCGCTACCTTCCAAGCTAACTA
>NW_007426670.1:0-492 GCF_000475195.1 Diaphorina citri
GGGAATTGAACCCGCGACCTAGCGCTTACAAGGCACTACGTTCCTTCAATTATTACATTATCTTTTATGGTATTATTTATTATCCTTCGTCTCTCCTTATTTCCCCAATGTTTTTCTTTTCCCCGATTTTCCGAACAGAATGTTTCATTTGTTCCCGGGAGACCAAGGCAAAGTTCACACAGGTTGAGTGGAAGAGCTCCAATCACAATCGAAAAGAAATCTGAACTTCCACAATACATAAGGTGCTCGCTCTCTCTCTCTCTCTCTCTCTCTCTCTCTCTCTCTCTCTCTCTCTCTCTCTCTCTCTCTCTTTATTTTTCCCCTCTCCCTCCCCAATTCTTCATCTTCCTATTTCTTTCTCTCACAAATACACACTCTTTCTGTTCCTTTCTATCTCTTTCCTTCTTTTTTCCTCTCTCTCTCTCTCTCACTCACTCTTTCTCTCTCTCTCTCTGTCTCTCTCTCTCTCTCTCTCTCTCTCTCTCTCTCTCT
>NW_007426671.1:0-492 GCF_000475195.1 Diaphorina citri
TTACGACACTGATGATGCAATGACCTGGGAGTGTGACATGTTGAAATTAAATGGGAAAATCAACTTGAGAGTTGGAGAAGGCTTCCTATAGCACGGAATTTGAGGCTGAGTGCACCCAGGTTTAACCGTAGAGAAAGAGAGAGGGAGGAATAAAGAGAGAGAGGTAGAAAGAAAGAGAGAGAGGGAGAAAGAGAGAGAGGGAGGGAGAAAGAGAGAGAGGGAAAAAGAGAGAAAGAGAGGGGAAGAGAAAGTAGAGGAAGGGAGAGAAAGAAGGAGGGAGGGAGAAAGAGAGAAAGCAAGTCAAAAAAGAGAAAGTAGAGGAAGAGAGAGGGAAGACAAGACTCCTGGCATGTAAATTTGAATTTCTAAAACCCATTTATTCCAATTTGAAAGAAGGAAAATAAAACCTAAACCTTTTTTAACAACGCTTCGTCAAATAAAAGGAGTTTAAGCTCCCATGTAAAATATTCTATGAAAAATAGGGTATGGAAG
>NW_007426672.1:0-492 GCF_000475195.1 Diaphorina citri
AAAATCTTTCTGAAAATCTAATCTTAGGTCTATAACCTTCCTCGGTGTGACGGTTAACGCTCTTGCCTGGTAAACAGTAAGGCGGGGAATCAATACCAACCGAGGAATCTAATTATTCGATTACACACTTGTTTCCATTTGTTTACGATGTTGAAGGGTTCGATGCCCACCATTCACAAACATGTGAGCTAGTAATTTGATTACAATTATTTCAACGGGTTACTTTCTGGTGTTCTCGTATTGACCCAGCACCTTCATGGGAACTATTGTGTCTCTTCTCGCCCATCTGATGAGAGACATACTACAGGATAGGCATGCTACGACAAAGTCCACACCAATGTAGCAATTGTTTCATTAGTTATGAAATAGGTAACTACAAAACTTATTACCTTTATATGATACAATGGATACACATTCCGGTTTTGATCTTATCCGACTCGAGTTTCGTCCATCTCCGTGGACTTTTTCAAGGAAACTGACGATGATGGTGGT
>NW_007426673.1:0-492 GCF_000475195.1 Diaphorina citri
ACGGAATTTTATCCTCATTCACTTGAGAATTTGACCACATTATAATGGATCTCTAAAGGTTAGATGGTAGAGAACGCCCCCGGCGTTAACCTCGCCTAGTGGTTGCCTTCCACTCAAGAGTCTATTATTATTAGGTATTAAGAATTACGTGGTCATCACATAAAAACATCGCACAACTTTCCTCATCCTATCGATTTTTTTTTAAATAAATTTATTTTAAAAGGGGCTCGACTTTGAATATCATTTGCCCCTTTTAAATGTTTTATTTTTTAAATAACACAGGAATAAGGTTTAAACAGGGTGGTATAAATATTATGGTATAAGAAAAGGAAAGTCATCCTATCGAAATATTTATTTATTTCTTTATTAACTAATAACTCAATTTATTGAGTTCTGTTTAGTTTGGGGGGATGGGGGCGAGCTCCAATTCTCACATACCTACACTCAGTGGCGTAGCGTGGTCTAAATTCAAGTGTAGGGCGTGTAGGGCAC
>NW_007426674.1:0-492 GCF_000475195.1 Diaphorina citri
CAGCTTTCACAGACCGCAAGGGTCCTTTACTTCATCAACCAGTCTGTTCTCGGTTCTATCCAGTGCGATGTTCGGTCAGTCATTTCTGTATCTGTCTATGTCCGGCCGGATAAAACGCTCCACCATTTCCTTCAGAAATTTGTCTTTGGTGATAGGGACATTAGAGCTCCCAATTCATACGCCACTGACTATTACCAAGTGCCAAGATTACACCTAGACAGGACAGGTAGTATAATCGATAAGACAGGGGACTGGAAGTAACTTGGGTCCTCTCGCTATTATTTTCCTTCTTACCAGTGGGGGTTATTTCTAAATTCAAACTACATATATGCAAAAGACATAAAGTACTGTTAGGAGAAGGCTGTTACGAGTACCATTTTCTTTTAGACACCATTACTTTTTGTTACACTTACCACCAGGGCCGGATTAGCCCCCCGCGGGGCCCGGGGCAGTTTCAAAGGCGCGGGGCCCCCAGTTTGGGCTGATCGAACT
>NW_007426675.1:0-492 GCF_000475195.1 Diaphorina citri
CCCGGAAACCTTTCCCCTTGCCACATATGGCCTTCGTTTTTACGGTCGTGGTAAAATTTGTCCTCAGGGTTACCTACCCATACCAGACCAATAACCAATATGTTTGTGTACTTATGTATGCACAAACATGGCTCTCTGGTCAGACTGGGAAATTGGACTTTCCTTCTCCAACAGCTCTCTCGAGAAACATACTCGTGTTATTAGAGGGTTTCTTTCTCATTTGAGAAAATTGAGTCCATTCCTAATTCTATCCCGTACCTTTTTTTTTTCTCCATTTAATCCGAGAATATCCACCTCTCTCTCTGCCTTCCATTTCCTCCCCTCTCTTTATCTACTTTTCTCTCTCGCTCTCTTCCTTCCTTCCCCTTCACTCCCTTCAATTCCCAACCTCTCTCTCTCTCTCGCTCCCTTCTACTTCGGCTCTACCTCCCTCTCTTCCCCTCCTCAATTCCCCATCTCTCCTTTCCACTTACCCCCCCCCCCCCCCCCCCT
>NW_007426676.1:0-492 GCF_000475195.1 Diaphorina citri
GTCTTTTTATGTAGAGACAATGGCTATCCTCTGCTTTCTCTGACTTGTATTGACGCTCCGCTCCGCCAAGTCAAGAAAGCTTGACAGCGCTACTAGAGATAGCCACAGAGAAAGTAGCCATTTTCACAGGTAGTTGCAGAGGAAAAACTACAAATGATGAAAGAATAAGGATTGAATGTGTATGTTGGAAAGTAGATTCCGACGTTATACATTTATGCAAAACAAATTATAATTCCAATTCTTCTCCTCTGTTTCAGACCTTGCCGTTACCAAACTCCGTCGTCACCCTCAACCAAGGCCGTCTATAAACCCCCTCCCCTCCTTAAACGGTCCGTTTTCCCTCTAACCATGAACATAATGAACGGCACGAACGGGCATCACGAGAACGGCAATGGCGAGCTAAATGGCGTCGGATTTTCGTCCAAGGGAGTTTGGACGATTGGTCTCATCAATGCACAGTTCAAATATTTGACGGCCGAGACGTTCGGATTC
>NW_007426677.1:0-492 GCF_000475195.1 Diaphorina citri
CTGTTGTCTCACATTCCTCTAACTTCTCTACTGAAGAGGGGCATGTTTGTCTACGACTAGCATTATCTATTATCGCCTCTCAATATTATAAATGGCATTCGTATCAGCCATTCTGTCTTGTGTGTGTACACTATTGCCATTATCTTTGTCCGTAGAACAAAGGACCTTGCTAGATTGACATTAATGTTTCTCTTATCTTTCGTTTGACCGTCATCTGTGAGCTGTCAGCTGTGAGCATTCAGATGATCGAGTTGGTACGATGTGTTCTTGTATCTTGGTTAGATATTGGGATTTGTCTTGATGTATTTTGGTTCGATATGGGATTTGTCTTGGTTGTCTATCTTTGAATTTATTCGTGTTAAAATTGGGTATGGTTTTGCGAGTATTGTTCTTGTGAAAATTGTGTATGTTTTTGGTTTTTGTGCCAATCACCAACCTCCGTGGTATGTCGGATTTGTTGTTGGACTTTGGATCTGTAGGTTGGTCGATTGT
>NW_007426678.1:0-492 GCF_000475195.1 Diaphorina citri
AAAATTTTCAGCAAAATTAATGCAAAAAAAAAAAAAAATGATCGTGGTAGTATGTATTAAAAAAATGGGGGTGACTTTAAAAAAAATGGGGTGACTGCAATTCTTTTATGTCCCTACCAGAAATAAGAGCACGGAAGAGGAGGAGGGGGAGAAAGAAAGAATAAAGAGAGGGGAGAGAACAAAGAAGAAATGAGAGAAAGGGAGACACAAAGGGAGGGAGAACGGAGGTAAAAGTATCAGGGAGGAGGGAATTTTCCGATCCTGTATTTCGTCTCCCTTTAGGGGGAAAAACAAGGGAAAAGGGAGAGGAAAGGTAGGAGGGACAGACCTTCTGATTTTATGAGGGATTTTTTCCCCATTTTTCTCCTCTCGGTTTTTTCCTGATATTTTTTTCCAGTGGGAGGCTCGGGGAATGCAGTAGTGTGGAGTGGGAAATATGCAAGTCTTCTTCGGGCCTGGTAAGGCGAAGAAGTTTTGAAAAAAAAAAAAAAA
>NW_007426679.1:0-492 GCF_000475195.1 Diaphorina citri
TTTAACTCGATCATTTTTCATTTAGTTAGTCTGTTTGTTCGTAGATAGCTTCCGAGCGGTTTGCAAATTTTGATGAAATTTGATAGACATTTGATTTGATTGCCATCCGGATAATAACCACGGGCATCGTTGCTTAACTTCAGTGATCCATATTGATCTATCTGGTGCTTTCCACGTATCTACTATTGCCGCTGACTTTAGTCAGTTAACCCATTGCGTACCGAGCCATTTTCACCTGATGACCCCAGGAGACCAGACTTTTTTTCATCAATTTTACCCGTCTATCTTATTTGCAAATTTTCGGGTCTAATCATGTGCATGTAACTTTAACCTTTGTTTTAGATTTAACCCATTGCGTACCGAGCCATTTTCACCTGATGACCCCAGGAGACCAGACTTTTTTTCATCAATTTTACCCGTCTATCTTATTTGATACCCAGGTCTCCTAGGGCAATAATTATTTTTTATTGTCACAGGGGTCCATGTCTATCA
>NW_007426680.1:0-492 GCF_000475195.1 Diaphorina citri
TTTTGGAATTTTAAGTGTTTGTTGTAAATTTAAAATCATTATACTTTCTGGAATTTTGAGGATTTCTTCTAAAATTTTGGAGATTCATATTTTCTTGAAATTTGAGGATGTCTTCTTTGTACTGTTTGTAATTTGGAGGATTTCTTCTAGATTTCTAAAAGTTTCAATATCCATAGGTACTTTCTGTTTTCCAAAAGTTTTCCAATTTCAGGTACTTAAGTACTTATATTGTAGAGCTGTTTCCAATTGCTGGTCTACTGTAGATCTGTTTCCAACTGCTGGTAAAATGTTGAGTTGTCATCCAACTTGATGTGAGCAGATGACTTTTTTATTAGCATCAGCATATCAGAAGCTGTGTTGATATTTTTGAAATTTTGTGTGTGTATTTTAATTATTTTTTCTGTGTGAATTTAAATTGTGATGTTGTTGACTGAATTTATTTTTATGAAAATTAGAAGGCAGGCAGGGCACAGGCCAAATTAATATTTTACT
>NW_007426681.1:0-492 GCF_000475195.1 Diaphorina citri
GTCAACTCCGGAGTTTGGGTGAACCATTGGTTTTCAAACTCGCGAGTCAACAGAGGATGTTAGAAACCGGCCCTAAGTGCACGCCGAACTCCAAGCAAAGAGCCGAAAAAAACTTCGATCCCTCCGGAAGTCGAACCCGGGACTTCCGGCGTGCAAGCCTAGTGTGATACCCACTCGGTCACAGAGGTTGCTTTATTTTGTATAAATTTTATAAATTTTCCTAGAACACGGAAATGGAAAACAATTCTTGCAAAAGATAATGCTTTTCTCAGAAGCTAAATTATCTGTTAAGACGGTAAGTTAACTTACCCATTGGAAATACCCAAATGATAATTAAGGAAACCTTTGCACTCTTTATTGACGTAAATAGTAAGTACCTAGGTGTTTTTTAACAGGAAGCAAGAAACATACCACTATAGATTACCCAAATGCGTTTCTTTTAGGAGGTTCTACAGAGGGAACTGTAACTGGTAAGGTCTTATCGTCCCGAAA
>NW_007426682.1:0-492 GCF_000475195.1 Diaphorina citri
ATTATTTAACTGTTCGACATGTGGTGTGTGCCGTAGCATGCCCATCCCGTATAATCTTGGTCTGTGTCGCAATCCGGAGAAATAGTGAAGCAAATTTTTATGTCTCTTCGAAAGTTTACCTACTTTGCTATGCGTTTGGCAAAATGGGGGCGTTGACATCTTTTCCTCCGTCATTCTGACCAGTCATCCTGAATGATTTTTCTTTCAAAGAAATACTGTATCAAATGGCATGCAGATTTAATTCATCATTGAATGTCAATACGCTTGTTGAATATAATACACTCACGTGCGAAAATTTCGGTACACATTGACTTTGGGATTTATTCAACATCAACGATATTTCAATTGAAAATAGGGCCAACTAGAAAACCGAGGAGATCTCTTGAAGACAACAATATGAGCTTTTAGTTGGTCCGACTACCTATGCACAATATTTCCGTAAATTTGCGGCATGAAGGTTTTGGGTACTTACTGAGAAAAGGTCTAGGGTTG
>NW_007426683.1:0-492 GCF_000475195.1 Diaphorina citri
TGACCTACTTTTGGCTGATTTCAAACCACGGGACAGAAATTTTAACATACACAAGTAGCTAGTAGGCACTCTAACCAATGTACACACCTATGAAGTGTAGGTACTTTGTAGGTAGGGACTCATACCTACCTATGTACATAATCTGAGAATCAAGGAGAGAGCAATTAGCAATTTAGATCTAAAAATAAAGAAAAAAAAAGGAAGGACGGACTAAAAATACACAATACTTAGCCACTTCCTAACCTAGTCTAACATTTTCCCAACAGTTATTCTCAGGGCCATCCATCTGCCTACCTGAATCCTTTTCCATCATTTTATTCTATGGAAGCTCTATCCATTGGTATCGCCTTTATCCCATTCACTCAATGCTTTAAGTTCTTTAAATTGAAGTGGAAGTCTTCAAGAAATTGAAGTTGAAGTCTTCAAGGGCTGATCAACGGTCAGTTTCAAAAAGACCCCGATCCCATCAGTTTCTCTGAAAGATGATCCCTA
>NW_007426684.1:0-492 GCF_000475195.1 Diaphorina citri
ATGCATCAATGATTTCCACCGCTGAAGTTAACATTGACATTTGTAGACAGCAAAAGTTCGTAATGTTCCCGTGATATTTGTCAAGCTTCATGGTTTGTGGCCCATGTTTTCAAATTGGACTGGAATTTATCACTTTTTTTTTCGCCGGACTTTTAATTTAAACATGGGACTTTTCAGTCTTTTCCGAGCGATATAAACGGGATATTTGACATTTATTTACACCCATGAGCGAAATTCTGGACAGATGCACTTCGAAACTTTTTGAATATCCACAAAAATGTTTCCAAATATTTTTAGTTTTTAAAACGTACACAAAAGGTTAGAGTAAAGGAGGGAAATAAATTTTGTATAAACTGTCGAGATTTTTTTTTTTTTTTCACTGGGATGTAGGTATATCTAATATATGTAATACCTATTACCGTAAGTGGGGGATAGATTGCCCAACATTTAAGCATTTTTTTCTTTAATCAGTCACAACTTTTTTATTATTTA
>NW_007426685.1:0-492 GCF_000475195.1 Diaphorina citri
AAAAAAAAAAAAAAAAAAAAAAAAAAAAAAAAACAAACCAGAGGATAGGGGTTGACTGCGAGATTTGACAAGCGGTGTCCAAAATGTGGTACAGGTGCCGTTTGATGTACCAAACATGGACACCCATCGGTAGAAACTCAGGAGGTAAAAAAGCGGAACATGAAACAGAAATAACTTTGGACTTTTCCCTCCATACCCGAAAAGGGGGTTAGCACGAAATGCCACTGTAATCCTGGGACACTTTTTATTAAGTCCATCGTTGTACGTGACTGCATAACCTTCTGAGGAGACTGGAAGGGAGGGGATAGAGAAATTGAAAGAGGGGAGGAAGGGAGGGAGATGGAGGGGTAAGCCCCGAATTTAAGAACCTTCGGTCTAGACATCATTACGGGAAGCTTTGTGCGGGGGAGGTTTAAGTTTTAACTTGCACGTAGAGTGAATTTCATTCGAGCTCTCTCTCTCTGGTGGCATTTACTGCATAAACTTGAGCTC
>NW_007426686.1:0-492 GCF_000475195.1 Diaphorina citri
CAAAGAATGCCCTCCTCTACTTGCTCTTCCGCCCTTCTGGTCGTTGGCAAGTAGAGGGTTCTCCTTATACCGGGAGGGGCCGGTAATTATTACGATAGTAAAAAAAAAAGTTATAGTGGACGGGCTATTTTATTCGCTTCGGTGTCTGTCTGTGTGTCTGTCCCCATAGAAGGACTTATCCAAACCTGGTCGACCTATATATCAAATTAAATGTCTTTTTTTTTCAGGAACACGGAAGTGGTGGTGGAAATTTTGTCCAGAAAACCAAAAAATAGTGTTTGGTGGATTTTTTTCACATTTTCTCACACAAATTAGCTGTGATCTTGAAATTTGTCGCAACGACCTATGAACTCAAAGCGAGAAAGTTTTAGATAACACTTCAGTCGATAATTTAAGACCGGTTTTAGCGTCACTTGTGTTAAGCTACGCCGAAAAAGGCCAATAAATGGATGGGTGACTTAAACATTATATTGGGAATAAAGGGAGAACGGG
>NW_007426687.1:0-492 GCF_000475195.1 Diaphorina citri
ACGTGACACTCGAGACTTCGAGAAAGACATTACCAGGAGAGAGAAAAAGCACCTTCCAACTTCTCTCACAAAGAAGATTGTATTTCCTAGCCTGATAGAAAAAACTTCTAGGATCACACCTGCGCTGAATGTGGTGATAATTCTTCCATGCCATTTTAGAAAGTAAAAGCTATGAGTTAAGTCATCTAGAGCCAAGTGTTGAAAACATAATAAAGAGTGCGTGATTCAATGCTAAAACGAGGTACTATCTTCATGAGGATTGTATTGCTCAGATATTACCTACCTCGTGAAACAGTTGATATAGTGGGTAGTAGTTATAGTGTGCTTGTTAGGGAATAAAAAAATATCCTTTAAAATGGCACCTTCTTAGGACATTTGGTAAATTCACAATTACGTCGAGATGTTCATAATGTTCATTTTGAATCGGTCGTTCAGGTATTTACAAAATAGTTCGACCTAAGCAACATCACTTAGCTCTTTGTAGTCTCTTGT
>NW_007426688.1:0-492 GCF_000475195.1 Diaphorina citri
GAGTGCTATGGTCAACTCATCGTCTGAACATATTGTCACCAAATCTCCATCATTATCTGCAACAAATAGACACCAATATTATAATGAGGTATATTAGAGTAGGTAATAAATCAAAAGCTGAGGTCTGGAGTTGAAGGCGACTAAATGAAATGAACAGTTCGCGTATTTCTCTTTCGCAATTTTCATGGTTGTGGTAGAAAATAGGGAAATCGAACATTGCCTGGCATTGTCCCAATGCCCCTTTTTTCCACCACTATTAACATGAAAATTGCGAACGGAAAATAATACGACTAGTGACTACCTCCTATCTAAAATTCTAAAAGTTTCCACAATAGAGGTTACCTGTTTGAAAAATAGAAATAGAATTCATCCAGAAAAAAAGGTCCCATGCAGAGCTCTCAAAGGCTGCATATTATAGTGCCAAAGATTGACAGATAATATTCCTCAAGTTTTTTACTTTCCTTATCCTATAGAAAGGAATGTAATGTAATC
>NW_007426689.1:0-492 GCF_000475195.1 Diaphorina citri
TTGCCCACGGAGACGCAGCCCGTTACCATGACCAAGTAGAGCACGGTGGTTTCACCTGAAGGAGAAATTGATTTTTTTTTTTTTGAGGTCAATTTTATTGACATCAGACATTTTTCATTACGGAAAAAAATTTGATTAAAAAAGAGCAAACTGGACAAACTGACTACCTATGAATCTTTTTGAGCATTAAACATTAAAGATAAAGTTAGTTAACTGGACCGATTGACTTCAGAAGTTTTTCAATGCAATTTTGCAATTAAAAATAGAGCCAACTAGACAACACAATGACAGTGTGTTGAAGACAACAAATGAGCTTTTAAGTTGATAGAAAGGGATAGAAGTGCAAACTCTGACTCTCAAGAAGTTTTTGCTCTCAAGTGTAATAATTTACTATAGGTACCTTCTTATGTTAGCCTAAAAAGTGTCAAATGAACAAAACATAGTGAATAAAGTAGGACCCACTTAGAAAAAGAGTCCTGAAAAGCCTAAACA
>NW_007426690.1:0-492 GCF_000475195.1 Diaphorina citri
CCGGGCGGGAATCGAACCCGCGGCCTAGCGCTTACAAGGCAGACGCACTACCAACTAAGCTAACTAGGCTGGCCCAAATAGATCCAATTTTCCGAAATCAAAACTAAAAAAACTCCTTTTTCCCTTTGCCTCAAAGCCTCGTAACCGTTCTAAAAATAGACATGAATAGGTATTTCAATATTATTCATGTCATTTTCATTTATTATTGGGCATTTCATTCGGCTTCCAAAAATAGAAAGTGCATAATATTGATAATTCAAAATCATTTATGTTATTTTTAGGTAGGCATTTCATTCAGCCTTAGGTAGGTGAATAAAAACGCCCCGGCCCCGGTACTATCAGACTTTTACAGTCGGAAACTCTGTAAAGAGTTAACGAAAAAAGTCGATGTTTTTTACATTCTATTTTCTCCTTTTTTTTATTGTTTATTGGCACCCAAAAAATAGGGGTATAAAAAGACGATGAAATCAAGTGAAAAGTAATAAAACTATG
>NW_007426691.1:0-492 GCF_000475195.1 Diaphorina citri
CGGTCGGTTGACGAGGTTGACTATGTGTGGACACATCTAAAGATTAAACAGACGGCATGATGACCGCCACTCACATTCAGACGTTTTGACAGACTGCGGTCTCATAGACCTGGGTATGTAGCTTTTTCAGCCAACATATAAAGACGGTCCGCCAGACCTAGGTATCTAAACCTTAAGCATGTATAGTTTATTTTATTATCCATCAAGGAGATTTCTCCTTGGACGTAACAGCGTGACCACACATGCTGCCACGGAGCACTTATGTATTTTCAATGGTTATTCTGAAAGAGGGCATCTGAGTGAAATTTTGACGAAAAAAATCCAAGAATTAATCCATATCTTGGCGGATGTACCAATAAAATACAGCTCAGTTCTTTCTTTGTTGTACTGTAAAGTAACTACAGCTGTAAGTATTTAGCGCAGTCTTTCTTTTTACTTTTTCACATGTGTTGTGTAAATTACACCGCATTCTCTACAAAGTCTGATTTTATG
>NW_007426692.1:0-492 GCF_000475195.1 Diaphorina citri
GTTGGTACCTGTCTCTCTGAATGGAGGGGTAGTTGGAGAAAGAGTAGGGGTAAAAAGAAATGGGAAAGGAGTAGTTTAGGTAACGAGGGGGGGGTGGCTAAAGAGGGTGGGAGGAGAAGAAAAGGAGAGGGGTGGGTAAGGAAGGAGTGGGTAGGAAAGTCGGGGTAGTCAGTAGGTCAGTACCTGTCTCTCTGAAACATCTTGGAAACATCACCAAGAGCAAAAGATAAAACACACAAATCTTCTCTGTGTTCTCCACAAAGTTTTGGTAGCTGTTTTTACCGTGCTTTTGTTTGACTTTTGAGATGTCGGTTTGTTTGTTTGTATGGGTCAAATTGCTTAAAAAACTAACTTTTGGACCACTTTTACTGGGTTAGATTGACTTGAAACTTTCAAGTTGAAAGTGTATTTCAACACCGTATGCATCTTTGATGAAAATACAGTAAAAAGAAAGAAAGAAAGAAAGAAAAAAAAAAAAAAAAAAAAATAAAG
>NW_007426693.1:0-492 GCF_000475195.1 Diaphorina citri
ATTCGGGACTGAAAGGGTTAATCGGAAGGGACGTCCTTTTTGTCCCCTCCTAAATCCTTTCGAATCAACATTGAAAAATTCAATATATTCCCCCTTCTTCTCATTATTTCTTCCCACTTTCCACACTTGATTCCTCCTTCCCCGCTCCCCACATTTGATTTATCCCTCTTTTTTTCATTTATGTCGCTCTTTTTCATTTCCATCTGTTCCTCTTTTATCCCCCTTTCCACTTCCCTCCATATCTCTCCCTCTCTCTTCTTTTTCTTCTCCTTCTTCTTCTTCTCCTCCTTCTAAATCTATACCTCTTATCTCTTTCTTCTCTTCCCATGCCCTCTTTTTTCATCGCTCTCTTTCATGTCTCCTCGTTCAATCCCTCCTTTCATCCTTTCCTCTCCTCTTCTTCTCCCCTTTATCCCTCCTCTCCTTCTCCTCTTTATTCCTCCCCAATATGGCTATGGCATCATGCATGCCAGTAGGGGGTGCACCCTAAGC
>NW_007426694.1:0-492 GCF_000475195.1 Diaphorina citri
GGCACTAAAGCTGAGGTAGAGGCTGGTGAAAATCAAGTTGAAGGTGCTGACCTTAAAACTGATAAAGAGGTTGTGAGTGCTAAACTTGTTGGTTCTGAAATTCCAAAAGAGAATGAACCCTCTGAACCAGTGGATGTAGATACTCCCCTAGCAGCAGGGAAGATCACTGACAAATGTGAAGAAACTAGTAATGTTGCTGGTAAACCAGTGGAATGTGCTGCTAAGGAACCCACTGAAGTTGTTGCAGACAAATCTGTAAAAGTTAGCAATGAATCTGTTAAACTTGCAGAAGATGTGAAAGATTTTGATACGTGCATATGACCAAGAAGTTGACGAGCACCACTTGAATATAATAGATGATGGATAGATACACTCTTTCTTGTATGTCAAAGCACTAAACTTGATTGACGTAGCACTCAACTCAAGTTGAACAGTTTCAAAAATGGTCATGTAATCTCGAATTTCTCCTTGAAACTTCTCCTTTCAAACAAA
>NW_007426695.1:0-492 GCF_000475195.1 Diaphorina citri
ATAGATAAAAGAATGAGAGGTAAACATGTAGATTCGTAGAAGATTAACGCATCCTTTAGGGCTTTTTGCCCCTACACCCAAGCCTCGGAGTGGGCTTTATGGAGTGAAGATTATGATTCAGTGTCACCCTACACTATACAAGTAGCGAAACAGACACATTTAAAAAACAAACCATGGTGAAGAATATATTCAATAGAATTGCACTGTGGACTCTCGGTAACGCAATCCGCAATGATGCAAGTGCCTATAATAAGGAAGCACCGTCCTACACTATACAAGTAGCGAAACAGACACATTTAAAAAAAAACAAACCATGGTGAAGATATATTGAATAGAATTGCACTGTGGACTCTCGGTAACGCAATCCGCAATGATGCAAGTGCCTATAATAAAGGAAGCACCCAAGTATTCCTAGTGTAGAGGTGTAACATTTCCTAATCCAGCACGATTCAGAATTGCCTCACGTCGCGAGGCTAAATTCACAATGCCGGG
>NW_007426696.1:0-492 GCF_000475195.1 Diaphorina citri
ACGAACATTATCCCATCAGGATAAAATCCGCCCCGGGCGGGAATCGAACCCGCGGCCTAGCGCTTACAAGGCAAACGCGCTACCAACTAAGCTAACTAGGCTGGCCCCTGGCATTAAACTCGCCTAGTGTTTACCTTCTACACAAGAGTTTGTTATTATGAAACCTATGAAGTAAAAACAGCTTGGATGTATGTAGATTATAGGAGAATGAGTACCTATCTATTTGAGATAGGTATTCAGGATAGATAGTCTAATATTCTTTTCTCCAGAGTATATTCTACAACATTTCGGTTTAAATTTCAAACTGTCACTTAGGAAATGCAAAAAGAAGAGGCGTGTTTCATGATTGTCAATCCCTCAGTTGGGATTTTCTTCCACAGGATTGTAAAGAGAGAAGAGCATCGGGTTTTATGCCAAGGGACTTGAGAAAAGGGCAGATTAAGCCAAAAATAGACAAAAAAAAAAAGGGCGGGTTACGAAAGAGGAACGCAA
>NW_007426697.1:0-492 GCF_000475195.1 Diaphorina citri
TATTTTTAATTTTATTTCAATTCACGGGGGCTACCCATTAGTACAAGTCCCTAACTTAAAACTACAGTAAAGACTTTAACGAATTCTTTAGACTTTGACGGAATTTGATTTTAAGACTTTTTGGTCATGGCTCATGAGCTTTTTTTTAGAACTCTCTCTACTTTTGTAATTTCCATTGATTATCCTTCTTCATTAATTTATTTATAATTTTCCTAATCTCAGCTCTGCTAGAAAAGTTTTCAGCAAATCTTTCTTCATAATCGTACCTGCTTTCTTGTCTGCAATCAGATTCAATTTTTAATATTTTATCTCGCTCATAACTTTCTTCAAAATCATTATTTGTATCCATTGTTGTTTCTTTCACTTGTTTTTGTCTTTTATGATTATCTGATTAGATAGGGCACTCTCATTAGGCACTTTCTTTCCTAGTTGAGCGAAGTTTGTCTGTTTCTTTCATTATCATTTATCATTTTTGATTCATTTTCCTAATGG
>NW_007426698.1:0-492 GCF_000475195.1 Diaphorina citri
GACGCACCACCCATCCTTGACCTCTCCCGAGTCAATGTTGCTTCACTCTTGTGTTCGGTAAGACACAAGATGTGGTTTGGAAAACATTTGGTTGTTTGGTTCTGGTCTTTTTTCATTGAACGGTTGGTCCGATTTTCATGCAAACATGGAATTTTTAATTGTGTTGGGCATACCTATTTAAATGCCCGTCTCAAATATCGTTCCCCGATTATTACACCTAAATAAATTTTATGACTTGACCTAGACTCGAACCACCAACCTCCAGATCCAAAGTCCAACGCTTTAACAACTGCACCACTGAGACTGGTAAATTTGTAAACAAGTTTGCCACATAAAGGAAATCTGGTGATTCAATGTTGGGTGGATCGGGCCTTAGGGACTCCCTTTTTGAGGGATTTCTTCTTTGAACCACCAGGTAATCTATGTGAATTCATATTTAGCGATGTGTAAGGATTTGCCGAGTTTCAAGGACTAGGTGGGTATTTTCACAGA
>NW_007426699.1:0-492 GCF_000475195.1 Diaphorina citri
AAGATTCAGGACGTAAGCAGTAGCATCTTGCGACTTGCTACTTGCGACGTGTTACCTCAGTGCGAAACGCGCCTTAGTGGTAAGTCCAATCAGCTGTTACCAGTAGGTGAGAATGGAAGGATATGTGTAAATTTTAGTTTATTTAGCAGTGATGAAATTTTACCGACATATGTGACGATAGTTTCCAGGAAAACCTGAGACAAGGTACTCAGAAAGAAGTAAGAAATGAAAATTTGACTACAAAGGTAACAGTAGTCATGGGCGATACAACCAAGAGCGGTAAGACAAAGCACAGCTTAAATGAGCTGTTATACAGAGGTTCAGTCCTATTGGCGACCTTGTGTTCGATATTGATGTGTTATGTCATTCACAAATATTATGGTGAGTTATGTTTTCCCATGCTTCTACCTCAAGGTATCCCCATAAGCAATACGATTGTGAATGATATTTGTGCCTCTGGATATTACATAGGAAGCCATACTTTGGCTAGCA
>NW_007426700.1:0-492 GCF_000475195.1 Diaphorina citri
ACCTCGGCTGGGATCGAACCCACGCCCTCCTGATTACCAGGCGAGCGTCTTGACCACTACGCCACCGAGGCAGGTTTGGTGTAGGTAAGTGACAGACGATTTTTCGTACGTTATATTTGTGTTGCTGGATGCATTAGGACCAAGGTCGAGTTTTATCACCGTGGATTGTCTCAGGATTGAGTTCAATCCGAGATTGACCTGGGTATTAAGTATAGGGAAATCCTCGTTTCATCTCAATCCCGAGTTGGTAAACATCAGATTAAGGATGACTACCTACAGGAAATTCATAATTTCAACCAATTCCTACCGATGCGATGTAGAGACAAAAGTAAAATGTTACTTATAATATGGATTAGGTTAGGTCGTTCGGTACTAGGTATTTTATTTTAATTAAATCCCCTTTTTCGGGAGAGAGGCAAAAAGCTGAAATTGTGTTCGGTTATTATTGAAAACGGTAAATTTTCACAGAACAAAGAGCCGAACGAAATAATA
>NW_007426701.1:0-492 GCF_000475195.1 Diaphorina citri
TAGAGGCACGGTTGCATGGGCAAAGACTGTAAACAGACTTTTTAGCCATATTGGGGTAGCAAAAGCAAAAGAGATATTACAGTCCCACACCTGTGAAACCAGATAACCAGAGACTCACAGAACTAAATTCTCACAGTTCAACAAAACTTTTGCCTTTTTATGTAACTCTGCTGAAGAAGTCTTCGACGAAAGTTAGACGGGTTTGGAGTTTTGCAAAACAATGGGCATGGGGTCAAAAGATTTATCGATAACGCAGACATCAGGATTTGAAATATCTCCACAACCGCCCGATAAGGTGAGAGAATATTATTTTCTCATGATAAAGTCACTTATTTCACAAAAATAAGGCATGCGGTAAGTAAGCGACCTACAGTATTCTCTGGTCATCCTACCCAGAATAGAGATGGAACACATCCTATATGCGGCCTGCCACAATGGAAGAGATATTTTATGGTATCATTCTTAAAAATGTTGAGCTAAAATAAATTTTAT
>NW_007426702.1:0-492 GCF_000475195.1 Diaphorina citri
AAAAAAAGTTTAAAAAATCAAACTATGTTACAAGAAAACTGCCTTTCAATTCTGGTTACATTCAATTCTGGTCACCTCAATAAATAAAGGAAGGCCATGAATGATCTATTGTTACCAGGTAGATATCACCCTATTTATACTGTCAGCTGTATGACCACATAGTCCCAATACACCCTGAGGTACACCTCTAGTCTTACCCACCCCGTCGATACACATGTAAATAATTATATCCACCAGGTAGTATACAGCCCTCAACCAGACATCGCTTGAACTTGGGCAATTCTTCATCCTGATATCGACAGTTTGAAGCCAGGAACTGTTTGAATTGTTTTCCCAAATCTTCGCCAATCTCAAGAGGATTGAAATATTTCGTGTCATCAGCATCAGCAAAGAGTCTGGAATAAAACGTAAACCGGGAGAAGTTATTCCGGAACTTCAGGAATCTGTATTAATGACAACCTTTTGTACATAGAGATATGTGTTTCTTGTGCA
>NW_007426703.1:0-492 GCF_000475195.1 Diaphorina citri
ATGAGTTTTATTATTATTTGCCCAGTTTTCTCTCTTTTCTCTCTCTCTCTGAAATTCATCAGGGCTTTCCTCTTCTCTCCCCTTCTCTATTTTTATTCTCTTTGCTTTGTATTTATATATCCTTGAAATTCATCTCGCATTCTCTTTCTCCCTCTCTCTTGTCATTTGTTCTCGTTCTTCCTCCTCTCCTTCTTCTCTTTCTCATTTGTTTCACTCCCTCTCTCCTCGCCTGCTGTCCTTCATATGAGCTAGATTTGCCAGATTTCCTTGAAATTTAGTGTAGGTAGGAGAAGTCTGACTCCCCATGAGCTCACGTGACGTAATGGTAGTGTGTTTCTACCTTAAGGAAGAACAAAATACGCTGTAAATTAATATCAAAGTACGCAATAATGTTAAACGTTAAATAAGAGCGGCAGAAATTTGAATATAAAAGTTGTTTGTTTAGGCATTAAATTAGCTCTTATCTTGCTCGTACAACCCTTAATAATATGT
>NW_007426704.1:0-492 GCF_000475195.1 Diaphorina citri
ACCTTTGGTTTCTGCAGTGAGGGTCAAGTCATGATCCACCAGTTGACCCCAGGCGGCAAACATGAAGGCCAGATCATGTTGGTTACCCCTGGATACATCTCTATGTACATGGAATGATACAGTACGGGCATCGGGGAGGGGGAAATCATCCCAACCTTGCCTGGGCTCACTGATCCCTGTATATAGAAAGTCAGGAAGCAATATGGTAAGAGATACAATAATTGGAGAGAGGGAACTATTTCAATTGTGTCAAGCATGAAGCATGAATATTTGTAAAAAAATGTCGTCTCTAACGTCCGTATCCGAAGACAATAAATTTGATTAATTGATAGGTATGACCTAGACCTAGACAAATGGACAGACTAAATAAAAGAAGAAGCATGTTTTAGCATAAATATGAGGGTAGATATGTTGAAAAAAAAAAGAAAAAAATGCAGGACGAACAGTACAAAAAAATCTTTCAAGTGATAAATTCTTACCGAAGCCAATCTT
>NW_007426705.1:0-492 GCF_000475195.1 Diaphorina citri
TATTTTATGTATGTAGGTAATCTCCACCAGCCTAGGAATAAGTAGGTAGATACCTACTAAACTTATTGTTTGTTTCATAGGACATGAGACATATTAGGTACCTCTACCTACCCAATAATAGCTGATACCTAATAGAGATAATACCTAACAGAGACCAAAGTTGATGTAACTATTTAACAGCTACCTAACTAATCTCATAACTGAAGAGATGCAAGTATCCTTGAATGGGATGATTGCAATAATTAGGTAGGTAGGTAGGTAGGTATAACTGTATACCTACACACATAATTAGGTACCTATGTATACCTACTTGCATGCCTACATAATCGACTGTTTTTTTAGATAATCAAATCCCCATTATAGCCATTAGTTTTATTATTTGCAACATTACACTGTATGAAGAATCAAAATATAAAATAATATTAATCGTGCGACTTTACGTATTGTTAATTGAAGCCCGTTGCCAAGAAAAAGAAAAGGAAGAGAAACATT
>NW_007426706.1:0-492 GCF_000475195.1 Diaphorina citri
CATTCCAAATTTGCACTAAATAAAGGGAAAAGCACAAGGCCGGAGGAAGTATAGTGCGCTCTCAGAGAGTGGTCAAAACTAAGAAGAGTGAGCAAGAGTTGAGCGGTAAATAAATTGTGTTACCCTTCAGTTTAGACGGGAGTGAGATCTGTTTACATATAAGGCGTGCTCCTCAAACGTTAATTTGAGAGAACAAGACAGAGAACGACAACAGAAGAGTTATAGTGATAACAAGATGTGAACTTTTTGCTTTCTACCTAACCCTGATCTTTGGTGGAGAAATTGTCCGCCTTTCACCATCTCCGGTGAAAGTCAGGAAGGTTAACTTCCCCTTTTAGTGAAAGCTCATATTTGTAGTCACCAACTTTCGAGAAACTAAGTAGCTTTAGAAATTTAAATTTCTAATCACGAAGGAGGAAAAAAAAAATACTAGGGACGCACCTAATTCTAAGACTACTTCTATAAATCAAATATTACTTGAACAAAAAAAAA
>NW_007426707.1:0-492 GCF_000475195.1 Diaphorina citri
TACCTAGACACAAGGTTGAAACCTAGAGCTGAGACAGACAGGGTTAGAACCGAAGGGAAAAAGATCTGTCCATCAATGAGGCATCAACTTTTCAATCACAAGTATACGTACCTATCGTGGAATCTAGCTGGAGGACCATGAACAGGAAGCAGACCAGAGAGCCCTAACCAGCCTAACCACTGTTCTTTTTTCCGAATTGCCAATTCTAACTTATCCAAAGCCAGCTGAGATAGCACGTTAAAAACACCAGTCCCCAAATGTCCAATAGATCACTGAAGTTAAGCAATATTGCGCTTGTTCAGTATCCAGTTAGGTGACCATCTAGGCATCTATAGGCGATGCGATGGAAGTAGATTGTGCTTGTCACGGAATGGTAGACAAAAATGCCTTCACTCAATATCTTAGAATGTAGTTATGTGGTGACGTTAAAGCTCTAGAATGGACCCCTACTTGCAACAATAGAAAGTAAAAACTCATACATTAATATTCCCC
>NW_007426708.1:0-492 GCF_000475195.1 Diaphorina citri
CGTATCCCTAATCACATCAGAAGAGTAACTTTTTGTGTTTTTGACTTCTGCCTATGAAAAGATTCGTTCACAAAATCCGCAATCCCAGACGATAGGTGTCAGTCACTTTGGGAAAATTTGGGAGTTGGTTCAGAATTTGTATAGCTACCAAATTATTCATGCCATTAGTTGGTTAATTTTAGTGAGATATCATTTACAGTGCTTCTTTCACATGCAGGATTGAGACTTGAGACGAAAGACAGCAAATGTCCCCCCTCATTGGCTGACCAGAGATTGATGGAGGGACTACTTCTTCCTTCTTCTTCTTCTTCTTCTTCTTCTTCTTCTTCTTCTTCTTTATTTTTCTTCTTCGTCTTCTTCTCCTCCTCTTCCTCCCTTCTTCTTCTTGATTTTTTTATTTCCTTATTTTTCAACTGAAATAGGTGAGGTTCTCAGCTCATTTCCTTGTTTTTCCTTTCAATTTTTTCTTCGATAAAATACGGCTGGTGTGAA
>NW_007426709.1:0-492 GCF_000475195.1 Diaphorina citri
TACAGCAAACACAATAAACAATTATATCGTCAATAGTTCAGCACTACATAGGAATAGTTCAGCAGAACACAGGAATTGTATAGATAGCACAACATAGGAATCGTACAGTATAACATAGGAATTGGACTCACTCACTGTCTAAAATTTTGAAATATGAGAACGTACTCTTATGTACTTACATCTGCATGGTTCAAAATATCGACAACTCCCATGCTTGGAAACTACAGGGTGGCGTAGACAGACTGGGAGGGGAAACTTTGGGGCAAAGAGGGTCAAGAAACAAAGATCGATACTCCCTTCTTTACGTGAGAATTGTCTTTCTACATTACACGCAAATGTTTATGAGCGGGATGACCAACAAAGCGAGCAGCCTAACTTCTGAGACAAATTCTTCCCTGGTAGATCAATTTTTAACTAGTGGTTCGAAACTGCGCTTCATCCCGAACTTAGTTTAAGCCTATCTCTGCTTTCTATCCCTAAGTCTATTCCTAA
>NW_007426710.1:0-492 GCF_000475195.1 Diaphorina citri
GACCTGAGGCGAGACCTACAGGTAAGTGGAAACCACTCGTCTGAAAGAACGCTGTGGCTACCTGCTACAGAAGTACTACGAGTCTAAAGGTCATCAGAAGAAACAGTTGCAATCAGGCGGTCTGCAAGACCTGAGGCGAGACCTACAGGTATGTAGTAATTTGCTGTTGTAGGCCGCGGGGTCGATTCTCGCCTGGGGCGGTTTTTAAACGGATAATGTTCGTTCGCAGAACGGCTGATTTTCTCCTATAATGTTCTTCTTTTCTCTTCGACCTCAGTAGATACTGTTCACTCTATCAAACTTTCCAAAAATAAATAGATAAAGAGGGATTGAGACAATTTGCCAGTAGATGTCCCCTCTCAAACTTCCAACAGGGGTAGTCGGAGAGAAAAGAAAGCAAGCAGGATAAACAATGTTTATTTATTTTCTGTTTCACAGGCTGTGATAGGTGCCCGGGCGAACATTAACATCGCCAACATAGAGGATTATGGT
>NW_007426711.1:0-492 GCF_000475195.1 Diaphorina citri
GGGAGAGAGAGAAAGGGAAGAAAACCAAAATTGGGGTAGGTTGTGTAAGCTGAAGCTGAAAGGACAGATCTCTCTCTCCCTCTCTCTCTCCATTTTCCCAAATCTCCCTCTTTCTCTACCACGTCGGTGTTATGAAATTCCCCAAACTTCACAATTTTGTACTTCACATTTCGCAAAATTTTGACGTCAACAATTTCTCTGGTTAAGCAAGGTTTTCAAAGGCTTTTCTTCTGAAATACGTCCTACGTCATCTTGCGAAATTCCAGGGGAAGTTGCCTGAGGAATGTGTCCCAGGCAGGTCTAGGGAAAAGCTAACACGTAATCTCATGTGGGAAAATGTTCATTGGAATAACAAAATGCATCTCCTACCGTTACCATTTTGTCAGAACGAATTAACATTTCTAGATGATTATGTCGGGGATTCCAACCTGCGGTCAAAACTACCTGATTATGGTCAAATCTCAAGGGTTGACATCCAACCTGCGGTCAAGC
>NW_007426712.1:0-492 GCF_000475195.1 Diaphorina citri
CAGTGCTATGAATAAAAGCAATATTGAGAAACGTGATAGGAAGTCTAGCTATGTGAAGAGTCATTGTAGAAATAGTAGCTATGATGGATTACTGATGCATTCCAGGTAAGCATACTGATGAGACTACTCATCAGAAAGTATGGGTTTGTGTACTAATGACTGGTCTGTATGCACTAATCTATGAAATAGATAGGTTGGTATAAATTACTCAAACATGCACATGTGTATTGATCAGTAATGGGTTTTGTAAGGAAAATGGAAAAGTGACTCTACCATAACACAAAATTCACTTGAAAACAACACATTAGGTAAGAACATATAATTTTAAAAGACTATAAAGATAAGAAGGTAGATAGGTAGGTAATTATGTATGTAATTAACTTGTTCTTGTCTTCAATCATGATAACTACCTCCCTTTTTTTACCCACTCATTTCATGTGTGGCACAATATTCATACCATATTGACAACTCTTCTGTACTTAAATCTAGTTG
>NW_007426713.1:0-492 GCF_000475195.1 Diaphorina citri
CTAGATTTTGTTTATGATTCATTTATGACTTCAATTTTTTCTGTTTCTTTTGTTACAGGTGAGTTGATTTCCTTGAAGCAGACTTTCAAAAGTGGGTAAGATATAACTAGGTTTCAATAACTACGAAGAGTTACTAAAGTAAGTAAATTTAAGTGATGGTTTTTACAGTCTACTTCTAAAACATTTTATTTAATTGGCAGTACGTATTTAAAAACTTTTTTAATGACGGGATTACCTACTTTCAAGTTCAGATGCATCTGAGTTCTGAGAATGTCGTACTAAACAGAAGTGCTCACTTATTTGAAGAACCTAAAGAATGAACTAAAAGTAATAATTCAAGTACCTGACCTAATCTACCGATCAAACGAACTAAAAAGTACTGAATCAAGTAGGTACCTGACCTAATCTACCTTCAAATGAACTAAAAAGTACTGAAATCGAGTTTTCCCAACAACTTTACAAAACTGGAAATTGCTTTCACATGAACAGCAA
>NW_007426714.1:0-492 GCF_000475195.1 Diaphorina citri
GATTATATGTCGTAAATCCGTTCTAGAGCTCATTTGGCGAGGGGTGTGTGGATTATGTTTTAGGCTTAAGGAGATAATAAGATAATAAATACTTCATCAGTGAATGGTTTCTTTAAATGAAATTGATCCCAAGGGCAAGGAAAACCTAGACTCTTGGAAATAAAGTGTGCCTGAAGGCATGTGATGTGCGCCCATACTCGACCCCGAGTGTGGGCGCTATATTTTTCTAAAGATTGGATCGAACGAAAAACCGTACAATTACACACAGTATAGAAATTTTACTCAGTTTCACGTCCAGACGAACCATTTATCATACAGCAATCTAATCGGATGATTAGATCGTAAGAGAAAATCGGTAGCGTGTGTAGTGTGTACAAGACTTTGAAACTCAACCTCCCAGTTCGTTTTTGCCTACTGCTTACATTGTAAGTCAAAAGTATTCTTTCCAAGCATCCAGCATTGGTATTCCAGACATTTCTCAACACTGGGTAA
>NW_007426715.1:0-492 GCF_000475195.1 Diaphorina citri
CGGCATATTATCGCTTATTGCTCATATTTTTAACAGTTTGGGTATAAATGCCTTTTTCATTAAAGTACATAAAGTAGAGGTGTGTTAGGAACTTGTGGTGAATATGACGTATGTTTACAACCTATGTAGACATGGTTATTGACTTTTGGATAAACAATCTTTTAGTTTTACATAATCATGGCGGTTTTTGCAAAAACAAACATTGTAAATTGTTTTCAAGGAATACCTTGTATATTTCAAAGCGCGGGCTGAAAGTCTAAAGTTAAATAAAGAAGATATAAAAGAAAAAAGCATCAAAAGGAATAAACAAAATGAAAGATAAAACTAACATTTGTATTTATTACACCGAGAACGTTTTCTTTTTCGTCTGAGGAAATGTGGAAATTGCGAAAAGGTGATAAAATTAAGGCGGTTAGTGACTTTGTTTCCTTTGTCAATACATCCAGTATCTGCTTTCTTTATTCGTTGACATTGGTTCTTTTGTCAACCCAT
>NW_007426716.1:0-492 GCF_000475195.1 Diaphorina citri
CTTTTTTTATTAGTACCTAATAATAAAGGAAGGACGGACTAAAAAGGGTATTTTCTATGTATAAAACCTAGGGTTATAAAAAAAATGTAAATAACTAGGAAGTTTAAAATAAAGCAAAAAAAAAGTTAATATTGACGGCACCTCGTCGACATATTACAAAACCATATATCCATGTTGTTGGAATAAAAAAAATAGTGCAAATGAAGTTAGTAATAGGCCAGGATATATTGTATGATGGGAAAATGGCCTTGTGACACACACTCACGAGAGAGAGAGGAAGGGAGGGAGAGAGAGAGAAAGGAGAAGGAGGATAGAAACTGGAGAAGGAAAGAGAAGGGAGAGAATGGAAAAAATAGTGAGAAAGGGAGAGAAATTGAGAGAGAACGCAGAAGAGAATCATAGCAAGAGAGAGAGAGAGAGAGAGAGAGCGAAAGAGAAAGGGAAGAGAGAGGGCGAAAGAGAAAGGGAAGAGTTAGGGCGGAAAAGAGAGAC
>NW_007426717.1:0-491 GCF_000475195.1 Diaphorina citri
GCGTCCTCAATATAATTTAATAAAAACATGTTTTACTACACTATAGTAAAACACAAAAGTCGAACAACATTTTTTTTTCCTTTCTGTTAGGCACTGAAACTCTTGTGTTGTTCGCGCCGACCCCTATTTACCTAGATCTAAGTTATAGATCTTAGCCCAATGGCCTTCAGTTACATTAAGGCCGAACCGGTCGGCAGGGTTGTTATCGAGGGCTGGTCATAAATTAAGTAAACTGATTGTCAGGTTAACAGTGTCTTGTTAACATTAGGTTCGTCTATATTTGAGTGTTTTTCATTTATCTTCGCTCGCGCAGAAGTCCAAAATGCATATCACAATCATGAGAAATGAGATATTAGGTCCGGGAGTAAATATGAGCGGTCAAACTTTCTTGACTTGGCGGGGCGGAGCGCTACCGCGCTCCTTAATTGGGTATATTTGATAATATGGGGCTATGTCGAAATGAATTTTAGCATCTACTCAACTGTAAAATC
>NW_007426718.1:0-410 GCF_000475195.1 Diaphorina citri
AGTGAACGCATTTTCTTCGTTTTAGTCTCAATATTTTTTTAAATTTTTATAGTTTTTTCTGAGATAATAAAAAAAAATTATGAGAATCACCAATTCCTTTGGTTGAACTCTTTGAGACTATTTTCAATGTCTTTCATATCGTCTGTAGGTGTAGACCATTGGTTCCCAACCTGGGGGTATTTACCCCCCGAGGGGTAAAATACACTTTTTCGAGGGGTAAAAAGAACTAAGCGCTAAGTGAAAAACAAAAAAACAAAAGATATAGAAAAAAATTAAAAAGGTGGGATGAAGGAAATTTATGTGACGATGTGAACGGACCCTTAAAACCTCGAGATATAAAACCTCTGAGATGTGCACTATGTGCTTTTGTTCTACTTATTGAAAATATGTTAAATTTAATAAATAAATTA
>NW_007426719.1:0-491 GCF_000475195.1 Diaphorina citri
TGCTGGGAGACGAATGAGAGGTATGTAATAGATTAGACAGTCTAGGTACTGATGTCTAAGAGCAGGGTTTAGAATTAGGATTGAGATCAATCTAGGCTTGACTTCTCCTTAATATTCCTGTTCAATCCAGAATTGAAGCCAACTCCCACTTTGTAAAACGCGGTCTAAGAACATTCCAGTCCAAAATCAATTGAATTTCTATCTGTAAAGAAGAGTATTACAAGTGATCTGGACCGTTACTAACGTACGTATATTCCACTCATGATGGTGGATGTAGGCAACACGAGTCCTGCTTGCGAGCAAAGTGGTAAATTTTAAGATTTTGAAGCTTGTTTGATACAGTGTATATTAAGCACGTTGAATGCACATAAGTCTCAGAGTGGGCTTGTTTATATAGTGTTAAGCTAAACTAGCTAGTTATATTGGGTTCGTTTTATTTGCAGGATTTAACGGAGGAGGCTGGGGAGGGGATTGGAATGGGTCAGGACTTA
>NW_007426720.1:0-431 GCF_000475195.1 Diaphorina citri
TTATTTTTTGGTGTTCATTATTGAAATAAACTTCTTTTCTTTTGTTCCCAGGTCATGGTGGCAATTCAGCTGTGAACATTTCTTGGAGCATCAACTTTGCTGCAACTCTGGCCTGGTCCGAAAGCGATGAAATTTACACTGGGTATTTTGAGTATAGGGTCTTCTCTTTTTAGCCCGTCCTTCCTTTATTATTACGATAGTAATAAAAAGGTATAAGGGACGGGCTATTGTATTCGCTTCGGTGTCGTCTGTCTGTCACTCTGTCTGTCCCCGTAGAAAGACTTATCCAAACCTGGTCGACCTACATATATAATTAAATTAAAGGTATTTTTACCAGGAACACGAAAATTTTGTCCAGTAAACCAAAAAACAAAAAAAAAAAAAAAAAAAAAAAAAAAAAAAAAAAAAAAAGGTTTTGGGGGTTTTTTTTC
>NW_007426721.1:0-491 GCF_000475195.1 Diaphorina citri
CAGAGGTTTCCAGTTGCACCTATTTAAAAAAAAAAAAAAAATGGAAAAGTTGAGGTTTTATAAATTTTCGCCTGGATATTTTCTCCCCGCTAGAGATGTATTGTTTGGAGATGTACAAGGCAGAAGACTAAAAGACAGACCCAGAATCAGATGGATTGACTCAGTCAACGAGGTCACGCAAAGCACGGGTCTAGGGGAGGCAGATTGGGAAGACAGGACCATTTGGAGGAGGAAGCTTGTCGAGGCAATGGATCAAAGTCGCTCTGAGATGCCACGGCAATAAGTAAGTACATAAGTAAGGAGATTTTCTATATTTTTCTAATAATTCTAACTAATTTTCTTCGGATTCTTTATTGGATTTCGAAAAAAATTGAAAAACAAAATTTGTGGAAATTTATGATATGACACTTGTCCCGTTACGTCCTTTCCAAGAAATAGGAGAACTTTCCTAAGTATACAGGGTGTCCCGCGAACGAGTGTACAACGCTTGA
>NW_007426722.1:0-491 GCF_000475195.1 Diaphorina citri
AAATCCGCGAACATAATCGCCAAATCCGCGAACATAATCGCGAAATCCGCGAACATAATCGCGAAATCACATAGGAGGTTAGGTACGATAGGTGATAGGTAACATACCTATTATTAAAAACAGATAAACAAAATACAGTCGAACCTGGATAAGGTCCAAGGGACCAGCTCATTTTTTCGTTTAAGGCGGTTTAATACAACATTTTCTCGTTTATAAAGGTTTAGAACATAATCGCGAACATAATCGCGAAATCACATAGGTACGATATGTACATAGGTACGATAGGTGATAGGTAACATACCTATTATTAAAAACAGATAAACAAAATACAGTCGAACCTGGATAAACGAGAATCCAAGGGACCAGCTCATTTTTTCGTTTAAGGCGGTTTAATACAACATTTTCTCGTTTATAAAGGTTTAGCAAAGTGGAAGAGCAAACTGATGAAAGCATGACAAATTTAAACAAGTTAAGAATAAATTCTGATTTAT
>NW_007426723.1:0-491 GCF_000475195.1 Diaphorina citri
TGGGTAGTTCAAAATGAGTAGTCTAATAAGCATGATGCGTCCCAATGTAAAATTCTTATCCGGAGGTAAAATAGTCGGCCAATCGGATCTCCGGGTGCCGACTGCCTTGGGCCATGATAGCTTATTGACAGTCCTTCAGTGGAATGCAGGAGGAATCACAACATCTAAACGAACTGAACTACATAAAATACTAGTAGAAAATGATGTAGACATGTTTTGCATTATGGAAGCTAACCTAACCAAAGAAAATTTGAACTTCAACATGTCTGGATACACACTACACATTCTACCCAAAAGTCGCCAAATTGCCAGTGGAATCCTCATAGGAATCAAAACAAATCTAATGGCAACCTTTTCAATACTAAAAGAAATGAACATCAATGATAAAATAGAAATTACTAAAACAGATATTTGGAAAAATAATGAACACTTCAAAGTCTATAGTTGTTACAATCCCCCTAACAACTCTCCCGATATGTCAATCCTCAACA
>NW_007426724.1:0-491 GCF_000475195.1 Diaphorina citri
TTGGCACTAAAATCTGACCATCGAAAATTTGACCCGATTACATTACTTTCCTTCCTATAGGATAAGGAAAGTAATAATGAAAACCCCTTGCATTCATTATAAATCTAAAGCTTCAAAAGTTTTGTAATGTAAATACTTACCCACTTAAGTAAAAAAGAAGTAGGTAGGTACCTATTATGATTTTTTTTTTCTTAGTAGGTAGGTACCAGTTTATTTTTCTTCTTAGGTATACTTCTCATTACATTGCCATTTTCTACTCTTACATATCTAAGTACCTGTACCTACCTCTACATATCTGATTTTTCACATTTTTCAACTGTATCGACAAACCTTGGCTTACCTATGGTGGAAGATTGTGTGGCGCCCACGTGTTGACTTATCAAAGGCAAGACCATTTGTAACGGATACATTGTAATGTCACGACAATCATCATACATTACTTCACCGAGCTCCTAATCTCATTTGCCATGTTACACCTCTCCCAACTGGTC
>NW_007426725.1:0-491 GCF_000475195.1 Diaphorina citri
AAAAAAATTGCAAGCATATTAAACTTCTTTAGCAAAAGTCAGAGGAAGAAAGTAGAAGAGAAGGAAGAGGAGGAGGAGAAGAAGGAGAAGGAAGAGGAGGAAGAGGAGGAAGAGGAGGAGGTGAAGGATGAGAGGAAAAAGCAGGAGAGAAGGAGGAAGAAGAGGAAGAAAGAGAAAGGAGAAGGAAGAGAGAGGAGGAGGAAGAGTATGAGTGGAAGACTGAGAGGAAAGATCACGTTTTTTAAAATGTTTCTCTTTCTCCCCTCTCCTCCTCCTTCCCTCTCACTCACTCTCGTTTGTACGTGACACCGAAAAGTTTTCACACAGTGTAAACTTAAGTTATATGACAGAGAGAGGGAGAGAGAGAGGGGGAGAGAGAGAGAGGGGGGGGGAGAGAAAGGGAGAAAGAATTTATTTCAAAGGGAGAGAAAAAATTAAAAGAGATTCGTTAACATTTCGGAAAATTAACGTTTAACAAAACTTTATGTTCT
>NW_007426726.1:0-491 GCF_000475195.1 Diaphorina citri
TCTGCTTCATGAGGAGGAAAATTAGTTTTGTCTCGTTGAATATAATAAATTCTTCTAGATGACCCCTAACATCAAGATTATTTTATATGAATAACTTGAATTCTTCCAAATGTAACATGAGTGATCTTCAATGTACTTTTGGAAGGATGGACATGAGATTTTGATGTGATTACTCTGGTTTAATTCTCTCAATATTATTCCATGTTTCTTATCAGAAAATGATGAACCAAACAATCAAATTCCAACAAATTTAACAATCATTGGAATGAAGATCTAGCTACCCATTTTCTTTTGAACTTTTGCTAGTAATTATTTGATCCAACATTTAGCCAAACTTGGTACATAGATGCACAAATTTCCTTTTAGTGGTTTAGTAAAGTAGTCTTAGGCATCAGCATCATTTTGATTATTTTCACAGTAAGATTTATTTTGATTTTCATCTTATGTAGCTTTCTAAGATACTTTTTAGTTATTCACTATTTTTAGTCCTA
>NW_007426727.1:0-491 GCF_000475195.1 Diaphorina citri
TAGGGTCCTCGAGGGGAAAGAAAATATGGTGACAATATTATTTATTAAAAACCTAAAACGTCGGTCGTCGAGAACGGAAGGGAGGGAAAGGTAAAGGAGAAGGAGGAGGAGGGGGAAGAAAGCTGGACAAGTCTTAAAGTTATTACATAAGTGACAAGCCATGTGCTTTCTTTTGCTTCCTCTGGTCGACAGCGGAAAAGGCGAGGGAGAGAGGATGTTCTGCTATTTACATTGCTGTAATATTTTGCTTTATTCTTTAACAGGTAGGTACATGTCCTTGAAAGGGCCAGTTTTTTGTCCACTTTATAGCTGATTCAAAAATCCCACTAGGTCTTGGGTGTCATTCCCACCCGGGGTGATCTTTCTCCTCAACAAACAAGGTTTGTTCTCGGAAAGTCTGGCTTTCTCCTATCCCAGGGTTGTCCAACCTTAGGGCACCCGAGGGCCGCAAGAGACCAAGGTAGAGAGTTGGCGGGCCGCAAAAAAACAAC
>NW_007426728.1:0-491 GCF_000475195.1 Diaphorina citri
TCAAACCTTGGGCGTTGATTTGATCGGAATCGCCAAGCGACTTCAAACTGGGATCAAATATTCCATGAAGAAAGACCCGCAGGAACAAGACTTTGGCTACTCGGACTTTCATATCGGACGTGTAAGTTGTCTCATAACAGTAGAAGCTAAATAAAAGACTCTAGATTTTTCATCTTAACAACAATATACAGAAATCTATGAAAAGAAAAACAGGAACAAGATTTTGGCTACTCGGACTTTCATATCGGACGCGTAAGTTGTCTCATAACAGTAGAAGCTAAATAAAAGACTCTAGATTTTTCATCTTAACAACAATATACAGAAATCTATGAAAAAAAAATAAAAAAATGTGGGAATGGTCCCACGTAATCTAGTAAATAACGCAACAAGAGCATGTCCCATAAAGTATCCTGGTCTAGTCTAGCCTAGCCTAGTCTTTTCTAGTCAAGTCAAGGAAAAGAAATAAATAGGCAGGTATTCTGATAAAAAAA
>NW_007426729.1:0-491 GCF_000475195.1 Diaphorina citri
GTCGTCTGTCTGTCACTCTGTCTGTTCCCATAGAAGGACTTATCCAAACCTGGTCGACCTATATATCAAATTAAAGGTATTTTTACGAGGAACACGAAAATGGTGGTGCAAATTTTGTCCAGAAAACCATAAAGCCAAAAAAACTGCTTTTTGGGGAATTTTTTTCACATTTTCTCACATAAATGAGCTCTGATCTCGAAATTTGTCGCGACGACCTATGAACTCAAAGCGAGAAAGTTTTAGATAACACTTCAGTCGATCATTTAAGACCGGTTTTAGCGTCACCTATGTTAAGCTACGCCGAGAAAGGCCAATAAATGGATGGGTGACTTAAACATTATATTGGAAATAAAGGGAGAACGGGCTCTAAGTAGTCTTGATTTTAAATCATTACATGAAAGTAAAATGTATTAGGAATAAAGGGAGAACGGGCTCTGGTCTTGATTTTAAATCATTACATGAAAGTAAAATCGAAAAATCAAATCAAGAAT
>NW_007426730.1:0-491 GCF_000475195.1 Diaphorina citri
CAGCCATTCCCGGACCGCCATCTTGTCCACCGTCCCAACAGCAAGGTTTGCTTTAGACGGGCCGTTTTTCAGCTCTTCCTGTTTCATTTTGAGGGCGCGTCGTTTGCGGTCTTGTAGTTTGATAACACCGTAACCGGCTGCGCCACAGATGAATGGAACAACCATGAGGAAGAGACACGCGTAGATGTACGCGAGCTCGCTGCCCTGAAACACCAGTGAAACAGGCTGATAAAACACCTTGATTATAGGGGAAACAACTCTTGGCAATTCTTCATCTCTTGCCCTTTTTGACAAGTTAAGTTACCTTTATAGAAAACGGATCTTCATGTAACGAACCATATTTAAATTCAGCTATAAATTCCCCACACATTGCTGATGATATTTGCTCAATTTTTCAACAGTATCCATGTCTGATGCCTTCCTTCTCTTTCACCAGGTGTTTGATGAGTAGAAATAAGCAGTTCCTAAACAAAATAACCCTCACTCAACAG
>NW_007426731.1:0-491 GCF_000475195.1 Diaphorina citri
ATGGAGGGTATGTTTTTGTATGTGCTGAGTGAGATTGTACAAAGAATACAAACACATGTCATACGAAGAAGAGGTTAGCTTTTTGTATACTTTGTCCAAGTCAATATGGCAGCTTTTTGAACAAAATACCCTTCGGATGGATGAATAGATGAATCAGTAAGTTTTTTGAAATTCATTAACTCTGAAACTTTTTGGTCCATATGGAACTTTTATAACTTCACGTTATAAAAGTAAACGATTTTATATCCTTATAAGTATTGCCACCAGACACATTATACATCCCTTTTTAGCTAAAGTCCCTTTAGGGATGTGAGCTACATATTCATTTCTGACTAAAGTCCCAACTTTAGATCGGGATTGTGTTCTTGGGTCTTTTGGGTCACTAGGAAGCTATTCGCAACGAAAACTCATTTTTACCTTCCTTATCCTATAGGAAGGAAAGTAATGTAATCGGGTCAAATTTTCGATGGTCAGATTTTAGTGCCAAAACA
>NW_007426732.1:0-491 GCF_000475195.1 Diaphorina citri
AAATTTAGCGTAGTTTATCAAGCGAGGAAGGACATTTGTGACAAGCATTTAATGCTCAACACAATTAAAATTCCTTTATATAATTATTATTGTATTATTAGAAGTCAATAATTAAATTTGTACTAAAATACCCACATTGCAGTTAAATATTGAAACCTACTCAACCTAAAAGTTTCCAATTGAGCATTGTACCTATCTCTTGGATGGAATAATTTGTGTATTTGAATGGAAATTGTAAGCTTTAAATTAGGAAGGAAGAGCTAAGAGGTGCCTACCTATCTAGCATGTGTTTTTATATTTCCCAAAATTTAAATATTGATATTACTTTATTTATTTTTTATTATTATTATTGTCCCATTGATAGGTATAGGTACCTACTGTCGTTCCTATCTTTGTTAACTATATTCATACCCACCTACAAACGATCAGCCACGTTCAATGTTGTAGTGTTTTGGGTAGCAGACTTCGGACCCGGAGGTTAGTGGTTCGAC
>NW_007426733.1:0-491 GCF_000475195.1 Diaphorina citri
GATTTTACCTTTTTATCGGAAGGTTCATCTGCCATTATGCCTGTGAAGTAGAAATGTAATGCTGTTATTTGGAATATTCACTCTAACTAGTTTTCCCATTACACAAGTCCTGGGCCTTAACAGGCCTTTTATAGACCAAGTTCTTCAGTTTACTGAATCACTAATACTATGTGTAAATACAATTTGGTTGGGATTTTGTGACACTTTGTAGGTGTCTACTGAGCCTAGAAATGGCCCCAAAAGAAGATGGGTTCAGAAAGGATCAATTGGTATGAATGGAATAGAATTCACCTTAGTTATATTTCTGGAATAGGGCTGGTTTTGTCTGGTAGAGGAGGAATAGGACTAGGGTCTAATTAACACACTGTTCTAGTAACATGGCACGGTAGTACAAAATAATGAGTAGGTAGGTATTCTCACCTGGATAGCAACTGTGGTTTCTTGATGGTTAACAGTGTTCTTAGCACTGGACTAGACTTTGGCCTGTGGAA
>NW_007426734.1:0-491 GCF_000475195.1 Diaphorina citri
AAAAAAAAAAAAAAAAAAATCCAGCCTAGTTAGCTTGGTTGGTAGACCCCCTGCCTTGTAAGTGCTAGGTCACGGTCCGTTCCGGGGCGAACTTAAATCCTCAACAGGTAAGGTTCGTTCTCGGAACGGCTAGATTTCTCCTATCCTGTCACCCTCTCTTCCATTTCAGGACGATGAGACCTCAAAAACTAAACAGAAGGTTCTTTCTCGAAACGGCTAGATTTCTCCTATCCCGTCTTCCTTCTTTCTTCGTCTTCGGGACGATAAGACCTCAGTAGTTACAGTTCTCTCTATCAAACTTCTTGAAAAAATACAATACAGCCTACTCAATCCTAAGGGATGCGGTCTCTTCAATATTATTATTTGATCCTTCTCTTGAAAAAGAAATAGTAAAAGCCATTTTCACTTTCTGCCCCCTCACTCACAGGC
Source organism: Diaphorina citri (assembly GCF_000475195.1). Lineage (NCBI taxonomy): Eukaryota > Metazoa > Arthropoda > Insecta > Hemiptera > Psyllidae > Diaphorina > Diaphorina citri. The sequence continues at coordinate 430 of NW_007426734.1, forward strand.
GGAAACCTAAGCGAGCCCTTCCTCAAGCTGCCGGCCAAACGGTACAATCCGGACTATTACCG
>NW_007426735.1:0-491 GCF_000475195.1 Diaphorina citri
TTTAGCGTAGTGCATTAAGGAGGGAACGACATTTGTGGCAAGCATTTATGCTTAACACAATTAAAATTCCTTTTTTTTACTAAACCATTTTCAATGTGAATTCTGTAGAGGAGGTGACCGAGTGGTGCGAAACTCTAGACCGGGCCAATAAGACCCTGGCTGAGTGGATCAAAGTTCAAGGTCAATGGTTATATCTCTTGCCCATCTTCTCCTCGAAGGATATCATCGCTCAAATGCCTGAAGAAGCGACCATGTTTCAGGTAAGAGAGGGGGAGAGAGAGATCAATGGATCTTCAATCAATGTTAGTGGATGTGCCGGTTTCCTTTTTTTTAAGATGAGTGTTTCACAGCCGTTTACCTATATTTCGTAGCAATGAAACAACTGCTACAACTTCATGTCATTTTACGTGTTTATTTCCTAGGAAGTGGACGCGAGTTTTCGCGATCTCATGAAAATGATCGAGGATGACCCGCGAGTATTGTCGACAGCC
>NW_007426736.1:0-491 GCF_000475195.1 Diaphorina citri
TCTTACCATCCCGACTCTGAGTATCTTCTTTGTAGACATTTTCAAGGGAAATGTTTCCCGAAACATTTTCCTTAGCTTCATGTTTCAATGAAAACTAGAGAAAATTCAGAAAAGTTCAACAAAAAAGTCACTATTCACACTTTTAGATTAAAAAAAAAATTGTTTTATGTTAAGCGTGGACGCGTGGCTGTGAAACATTGGATGATAATGATAGGAAGCTTTTCCAGTGCTCTTAGTAGATCTCCCTACAATATTTTTTCTTCTGACGCATCCCTGTCTCACTCTCTCCCCTTCAGGTGGCCAACATGTCTCCCCGGGCCGTGTACACATCAGGCAAGGCCTCTTCCGCGGCCGGTCTCACTGCGGCTGTAGTACGAGATGAAGACACTCACGACTTTGTTATAGAGGCCGGAGCCCTCATGTTGGCCGATAACGGGGTCTGCTGTATAGATGAGTTTGATAAGATGGATCCTCATGATCAGGTGGCCATT
>NW_007426737.1:0-491 GCF_000475195.1 Diaphorina citri
GATGAGCACACACACTATCAGGTAGACCTGATCAGGTGAACCTGTCGTCAGGTCTACCTGATAGTGAGTGGCTGGCCTAAGAAACCAAGATAGAATTCCATTGTAACTATCAATTTGTAGGCCTTGTTTTGTACCATTGTACCTACAATGTTTGAGTTGTGATTGTTGTTGTGTTCCTTTACTGATCCACAATCATCATCTGAGATACATATTTTATGTAGGTAGGTACTTGTAAGTCCCTACTGCTCACATTATACCATTATAGTGAGGTACCTACCAGACTCAAGATTACCTTCATACTCAATATTACATACTACATTAGGTATGTATACCCAACTTTTTCAAATCAGTGTACTTTGAACTCTTAATCATAGTGTATAGAACTCGTATGCACGAGTCTTCTTGACGTGGGGACATTTGGATAAATTTGTCCGTCAAATTTTATCAACAAAGTCGGTCTTTTGATATAAGTTGTCTTTTTTCTTGTATTT
>NW_007426738.1:0-491 GCF_000475195.1 Diaphorina citri
AAGTGACCCATGAGGGGGTGCAAAGTGACCCATGAGGGGGTGCAAAGGGCGAAACCCCCCTGGAAGTATTAGGTACGCTACTGTTTTTGAACAAACTATTCATTAATTGAACAAGTTTCCATTTATTTTTGATCGACAAAGCTCTCAGAACATACATTTCTTTTATATATAGGTATATATATATATACAAATGGTATAACCATCCTTCCAAGCAGAGCTTGTGCCACGGATGGGGAAAATAATATTAATAAAAAACTAATGACATACATCAACATCACACGTACCCGTACAAGTAGGTAGCTGTAGGCAATATAGGAATAATAATAATATTTATGGTAGTAATAATAATATTATATTATTATAGATATTATCTATAATAATATAGGAATAATTAAAATGCAAATTTTAAATTAATGCCGCGCCGCTGAGTTTTATAATAAACTTTATGAATCACGTCTCTCTCTCTCTCTCTCTCTCTCTCTCTCTCTCTC
>NW_007426739.1:0-491 GCF_000475195.1 Diaphorina citri
TTTACTTTCTATTACCCTTACGTATAGGGAACCTATACAAGGTAATGAGAAAGTATTGCAATCGGTCCAAATTTTTTCCCTTGCTCTTATTTTTTAGGTCCTTTTTACGCAAGATAAAGAATATTTATGCAAGTTATTTATGGCGAAATTATTTATGTTTGTAACTAACTTTAGGCACGGGGCTCGCTTTTGGCACTAAAAAAATACACAAGTCCAAAACCCCAAAACGTACTGCTCATGGATCTTCAACATACCTCGAGGTCTTTGCAGATTTTCTTCTTGGAGTTTTGAGCTTTGGGTTCGAGGTGGACAAATAGTCAAGTCCAAAACGTACAGCGTACTGCTCATGGATCTTCAACATATGTACATTACCTCGAGGTCTTTGCAGATTTTCTTCTTGGAGTTTTGAGCTTTGGGTTCGAGATGGGGCAGAGCGCGTACCAGTTGCTGAGCAATGTCTGCTAGTTTGGCAATTTGAGAGTCGTCCAGGA
>NW_007426740.1:0-491 GCF_000475195.1 Diaphorina citri
GAAAGCGAAAAAGCCGGGATAGGAGAAAGCCAGCCGTTCCGGGAACGAACCCTACCTGTTTTAGGATGTAATGTGCTCGAATAGGAATATAGAGTCCCTTTACCCCAGCAGTAGGCCACTCCTAAGTTGTGTACATATGAAGTTCCTGGGTTCGAATCTTATTATTAGGATAAAAACTCTTGAAACTTTCAAGAGTTTTTATCCCATTAGAGTTTGGATCCTTGGGCCCCCCACCTGTTTTACATGCCTTACACTTGACTTTAGACCACGCTACGCCACTGCTTGAAAGGGACGAATCTTTGCCCAAATAAAAATTGGGCAAAGATGTAATAAAGAAGAATATACTGCACTGAGAAAAAAACTAGGATGCCGGCAGCCTGTGACTGGGTTCCGGCACTCTAATATTGAACTCCATATCGGGAAGCTGGACACTCTACTATAGCATTCCACCAGTCTAAATCAGGGGAAGTAACCCAATAATGGAGTTCTTC
>NW_007426741.1:0-491 GCF_000475195.1 Diaphorina citri
GGAAAATAAAGGTCATAAAGGTCATATTTTTAGAGTCATATTTTGGAAAAATAAACGTCATATTGTGGTTGTCTCTGGATATTATACATAGAACTGGCTCCAAGTTTACATTGTAACTACCTATTCTAAGTTACCTAAAACAAACATCAGAATACACCCATAATACCTATAACTATACTTTACGTTTACGAAGAGGTCCCTCTCTCTAAGTATGAATGGTCTGTGATCACGTTCAATGTACTTCCATATGTGCCTAGCATCCCATGAAGTACATATAACAGAATAAAAGTACATACTTACTCGTACTTAGTTCTTAGCATTACCATTATTATTATTGTAGAAAGTGAAATCCTTCAGTTGTGACTTCTGACGTCACAATATTAATCCTAATAGAGTTCCAATATGGATTTATGATTATGGATATTATCGTATTAAGTATGATTACTTTGTAAAGTAGATAATAAGTTTTCGGCTTTCTTTTGAGCTTTATT
>NW_007426742.1:0-491 GCF_000475195.1 Diaphorina citri
CATATATATATATATATTATATATATATAAAATATTTTGTTCAACATGAAATTTGACGTAGATTTCAAAAATGAAATAAAAAATAGGGGTTCTTATTTGAATTTCTCAAGAAAAGACGAGTTTCATCCAAAGAGTGCCACTTCCGTTATTCGAACCTGGCCATAGGTCCTTTCCTATCTCTAGGAAGAAAAAGAACTTCAAATTTCAAAGCCATTCAAAAGTTACAAGAGGTTCGCTGGTAAATAGTAATGGAAAGTAACTAGAGGTAAATTTAGGCTCGTATACAAAATTTCAACTTTTCTAAATTCTCCCTTTCAAAAATGAACTAACGTGGAGGGGAGTGAGTCTTTATTAACACTCTGCATCTGCATGTAAATTAATCAAAATTATATTTTTGAAGAGGTTTGACAGACGGAACTGTAACTGTTAAGGTCTTATCGTCCCGAAATCGAAGAGAGAAGGAAGACAGGATAGGAGAAAGCCAGCCGTTC
>NW_007426743.1:0-491 GCF_000475195.1 Diaphorina citri
GAAAAGGACAACAAAATAAGCATAAAACCCACCTGTTTTTCTGGTGGAATTAAATTTCTTGTACCTACGGATAGGCAGGTAAACGTTTACATAGGTATATAGGGTAGGTACAAAAAATGTAATAATAAAAAATATTTCTTGTACAGAAAAGTGAAAGAGTGAAAGGACGAGAAGGGAGAGAAGTAGCTTCAAGAGAAGTAGGGGAAGAGACATAAAATGAAGGTTGGAAAAAAGGGAGTGGAGAGATGAAGGAAAGGTGAGGAGGAAGGGAATTTAATAAGGAGAAGGAGGAGAAAGAGGAGAAGGAGAAGAAGGAGGAGAAGGAGGAGAAGGAGGAGAATGAGGAGAAGGAGAAGAAGGAGGAGAAGAAGGAGAAGGAGAAAGAGAAGAAGGAGGAGAAGGAGAAGGAGAAAGAGAAGAAGGAGGAGAAGGAGAAGAAGGAGGAGAAGGAGAAGAAGGAGGAGAAGAATAGGAAAAAGAAGACGAAAGAA
>NW_007426744.1:0-491 GCF_000475195.1 Diaphorina citri
AATTTGGCGGCTAGGTCACGAAATGGTCACGGGTGATGAGACAGAAATTCACCTTCTTGCTCCTAGACTAGTTTCATGATTCAATTCCATATATTTAAATTCGATTATTTTGGTTCGCAGTGCAGTGACACTGTTTAGATTTTGCTAATTTAGTCATCAATAAGACAGCGATCTGTGGTATTCAGAGTCAGGCCTGGTTTTATCTGAGTTACTTGGGGATAGGCGATTAACACTTGTATTATGAATACGCTGAAAGTACCAGTTTCCGACCGATCTCTTTAGCAACATTGTGTGTGGATAGCTGGATAGTAGCTGGACATTTGACCGTTTGGGATATTACGTCCTGCTGGCTAGCCTTGTAAAAGCCTGAGATGACATACTTTTATACCTTTTCTCTAAGATTCAAACCCGCTCCCAATTGTTCTCACAAGACTGAGTGTGAGTGCCTCCCGAAATAGCCATCAGAAATGTTATCTTGGGGTTGACTTCAA
>NW_007426745.1:0-491 GCF_000475195.1 Diaphorina citri
GGGGGTAATCCTGTATTTTGATACTTATTAGGATATTGCTTCTTGCTTTTTCCTGAGATTTTGTTTGCCAAGTTTGGTCTCTTCCTAACTTACCCACTCTTCTCTTCGAACCCATACATTCCTGTTCGTATTCTTTCTCTCGATTTCCATCAAGTACGTCCATATTATTAGAATGTTATGTAACTATTTAAGTCTCGTGCTGATCGTCCAGTTTCGTTTCATCTCTGTTATGTATTAGATAACAGCAATAGAAATTTCTACGATTGCATAGCCAATTGTGTTGGAATAGAGTCAGTAGAGCTACTTTCTATAGTAGCTATAGCTTTTACATAGCTATAGAATAGCATAATGACCATATTTATTAACCACATCTGGGAGATTTGTGGGTTGTAGGGAGTCAATGTTGGTATTAAGTAGGGAAGATATTTCCTTAAGCTGGATTTAAGTCCCTCCAATGCAGAATTAAGGTCATAAATACAATGTCTACAGAT
>NW_007426746.1:0-491 GCF_000475195.1 Diaphorina citri
TATATTTGTTAAATGTGACATCAGAATATGTTATCTATACACAGGTATTTCTCTATGTCTTGTGCCAAAACTTCAGATATCTACCTACCTCGGTGGTGTAGTACCTACCTCGGTGGTGTAGTGGTCAAGGCGCTCGCCTGGTAAACAGGAGGGCGTGGGTTCAATCCCAGCCGAGGTATGGAATCCTCAATATAATTTGAGAATTTGACCACAATAATAGTAGTAGCCTACTGCTGGAGTAAAGGGACTTTTCAGTCCTATTTAGTGGTCAAGGCGCTCGCCTGGTAAACAGGAGGGCGTGGGTTCAATCCCAGCCGAGGTATGGAATTTTATCCTCAATCCTAATTTGAGAATTTGACCACAATAATAGTAGTAGCCTACTGCTGGAGTAAAGGGACTTTTCAGTCCTATGCGAGACCTACCTCGGTGGTGTAGTGGTCAAGGCGCTCGCCTGGTAAACAGGAGGGCGTGGGTTCAATCCCAGCCGAGGT
>NW_007426747.1:0-491 GCF_000475195.1 Diaphorina citri
TATCTCTGTGCGGAAACACATTATGAGAAAGTAAGTCTGTTTAAGTCTTGAAATATAAAACTCTCTTAACTAGAAAAGAGAGTATTATTCTTTGTCAAAGATGTAACCGCATGGTGGGACATTACCTGTTAAGGGCAAAAGCTGAAGAGAAAAAAAAAGGATCCTTTGTCTCAGAAGCTAGGTTTGGTAAGGATGTTTGATTTATTATCAATATTTTTACAAAAGATTCTTCTTCTGGGTGGTTTCCTCTCAGTTGTAGTCTGATAAGTAGGTCCTATGAAGTCTTCATATTTTTAAAGAATTTCCCCTCTTTCACATTAAGAGAATAAAATTTTTCCTTTCTCATTAATAGATCAGTTGCGCTTACTTGGGTGATGTTTCAAAGTCATAGAGCAGGAAAAATGAGGACCAACGGAATTGAGGATTCTCATGTAAAAGATAATGACTCCCCGATAATTTAATCATAGAGATTAGAAAAAATTAACCGTACC
>NW_007426748.1:0-491 GCF_000475195.1 Diaphorina citri
TTTACCTTTGAAGCTAGAAAACTTTGTTTTTATCTGCAAGCTACGTAAAAAAATGGCTGGATCCTAATTAAAGATCTTTGAAAAGGAAAATGGCTCCCTTTAAGTTTCATTATGATGACGAGATATTAAATGAAAAAGAAAAATGTAAGACAGTTAAAGTAGACTAACGAATTAGAATAAGATAAATTACCTACAATGCAGCAATGTTGAACTTTATGGAGTAGATTTAATTATTTTTGTGTTATTAAAAGAAACAGAAGTGTAGTTATTGTTAAAAGAAACAGTTGCAATTCAATGTTGCTCAATGCACGCTGAAGGAAAACTTTTCTGTAGTTGTTGCAAAGGTAAAGAATTTTGTGTTGAATTTATGATGTGCATTTTGAACGTGATGAATTTTTTATCCCGCAAAATTGATAGAAATGAGAAAATACTGTTTAATTCAATTCCATCGACCCTACTTTAACAGACCTTAATTCCATTTTCTTGGAATA
>NW_007426749.1:0-491 GCF_000475195.1 Diaphorina citri
TCGCCATCTCGTTGTTGGTCTTCCTGCTCTCCTCGCTCCATCTCTCGGATACCACTCGTAGCAAAGTTTCGTCCATTTTTCTGCATTCGAAATAAGAAATAAATTACTATTTTGACCAAATTGATTGACGCAACTCAACGGACATTACATTTGATCGGACGGACTAAGTATCAGTGAATTAAAATTGACCTCAAAGGCAAAGTAGACCTAGAGCTTTGACAAATGGAGTGTGTCTGAAGACATGTGACGGATCAATCCACTTGACGCTATACTTATTCTTCAAGTTCTCAGTTCTTACCCAATTTAGGTATGTGGGTATGAAAGGTGACTGAAATTGTGAAATTACAATGCCCAAGTAGGTTCCTACATAATTATCTAGGTACAACATCGAGCTTTTAGTTGACATTGTAAAGGAAAATTGAACAGTCATTTAGATTGGAGAGGGAACTCGTAGGAAAAGCTCCATCTGACTTTTTACAATAAAAAGGTTT
>NW_007426750.1:0-491 GCF_000475195.1 Diaphorina citri
AGTCTTTATCCCAAACCGTTTTCCGGAAAACTCCGGAAAACCCTTTTAGAAAAAGGAAAATCTCAATTTCCAGACAAAACGTTAGAAAATTTTTACCGGCCAGCCCGGTTTTAAAAAGCTCTCAATGAGCGGAACAAACCTGTGAAGACCGTTAGTCTTTATCCCAAACCGTTTTCCGGAAAACTCCGGAAAACCCTTTTAGAAAAAGGAAAATCTCAATTTCCAGACAAAACGTTAGAAAATTTTTACCGGCCGGCCCGGTTTTAAATAGCTCTCAATGAGCAGAACAATCCTGTTAAAACCGTTTGTCTTTATCCCAAACCGTTTTCCGGAAAACTCCGGAAAACCCTTTGAAATATGGAAAATCTCCATTTCCAGACAAACCGTTGCAAAATTTTTATCGGCCAGCCCGATATTAAATAGCTCTCAATGAGCAGAACAAACCTGTTAAAACCGTTTGTCTTTATCCCAAACCGTTTTCCGGAAAACTC
>NW_007426751.1:0-491 GCF_000475195.1 Diaphorina citri
GTACCTACTGATTTTCTCTAATCACGATCGAATAAACTACGGGCTAAAAAATTCCCGGAGGGACGGACCCAGCTTGTTTGTGTATGACTTAGTAAGTCTTAATACCTTTTTCTTAAGTACCTATCTACTTAGGTGTGAGAAGCGGGGAAAATCCTCCGAATTCAAAATTATGAAATTCAGAGTTTACAAGGTTTGGGTGAAATTTTTTCAGCCCTTGACAGACCTGTTAAGTTCCATTTGAATAGTATAGGCTTAAAAGGGCTGTTAAGCTAACAGGCTGTTGGGGGCCAAAAAGTAAGTCGGTGAAACCCATCTTTTGAGGAGCAGATTTTTGTAGATTACGATTACCTACCTAAAGTCAGTTAGATCTCATTTTTACTTTTTTCCAATGAAGTACATACTCGTACTTACCCATCTTTCGTTTGAAAGCACACTCCTTGAATATATAGTTCGAAACTGAAGGGGATCTTCAAACAAGAAACTCTCCGTAG
>NW_007426752.1:0-491 GCF_000475195.1 Diaphorina citri
GTTACATATATGCCTGATAGGATGTCTGCTAATAGTCATCAAACATCAATGATTGTATTTAGAGAGAGAGAGAGAGAGCTCTTACAGTTGACATTTTCGCCATCTTGAAGTATTTTCCTATTTTATAACTGCACCTAAAAAAAACTCCTATTTTTTTCGGACCCAACAAAACAAATCGAACCTGTCCGCCCAGTTTTGTAGAAAATCGGTAAAGCACACACGTGGTCCCAAATTCCCAATATCGAGATCGGTCGATGGATTCACCTTAGATAAGCAGATCGACCAGTAATAAAGGGTGGGCCAAAAATAAATGCGTTAAGATCTATCAACTTTTACCGATACTACCCGTATCATGTTATGACTGTTATGAGCGTTTAAACTAAAGCACCAACGGATTGAGATCTTGAATACCCTTTTTTTGCAGCACATTTCACATTGTCATAAGATGATTTTGAACAAAATGAGAACAATATCAGAGTGGGTATTTGTTG
>NW_007426753.1:0-491 GCF_000475195.1 Diaphorina citri
TCAATCACAGATCACAGCCTTATGGTGGATTTCACCAACCTTCTTTCCAGCCTCAAACAGTCCGTTAGCTTAACAGCCCTGTTAAGCCAATACAATTGAAATGGAACCTGGTTGTTAGCTTAACAGGAGTTCTAATGACTGAATAAATATTGGTGAAATCCAACATCAGGGTGGAATTTTATCATCAACATTGTTTGAGAATACTCCTGGGGTAAAGGTTCTCTTGAGTCCTATTTGAGCAATGTAAATTCTTCTTCCTCGCTTTTTTCCGTGGTGACTGTTTTGGGCTGAAATTTGGTTTTGGCTACAATAAATTTACGAGTGCCCTTTGCCATTTCTTAAGAAAGGGAACATTTGGTTTTGGCTACAAAAAATTTACGAGTGCCCTTTGCCATTTCTTAAGAAAGGGAAATTTCAGGCTGGTATACTCCCTGTTTAAAGTCCCCCAGCCAGACTATATTTGGGTAATGTAAATGAGTACTAGTACTATA
>NW_007426754.1:0-491 GCF_000475195.1 Diaphorina citri
TATCGATATACCTACTTTAATATAAAAACAAAATACATAGTTACTAATGTACAAAAATTACTGTTACAGCCCTTTCAAACCAAACGAATTTTCCTTCGTCCAAAGTTACAATTTTTCCGAAATTTTCTTCGTTATGAATACGTTAATTCATTTGTTTACCCCTCTTCCTCTCGAGAAGTACGTAATTATCAGTCCGACCTTATCTACTGTGACTGGTAACTACTATAATAAATTGAGATGAAAAATTCAGTACATGGAAAAATTGTACCTACGTCGTACACTGTTGAGCATTTTTGAGTTTGGCATGTAAACTTTGAAAATGTTTTCAAATGTCGGGAACTTGGCCATGGGGTTATTATTCCAAAATTTTGAAAATATAAATAAAAGGAAGGAAGGATTTTTAACTGTGTTAAGTATATTTAAATGCTTGTCACAAATCATTACCTACTTCAAGACACATCCTTTTACGTGCTTCTCCAAGAACGGAAAAG
>NW_007426755.1:0-491 GCF_000475195.1 Diaphorina citri
TGCTGTCTGTCGACTCTATCGAGTTGTGAGGAGAATATTAATTCTTGCAAGCAAGAATTTATTCAACGACATGATTTCATTGTGTTTGAATTTTATAGCGAGTCGTAAAAATAAATAAAAACTGTCTGGGAGCATATTCGTGAATAGCCCTGAATTTATTGGGGTAGTCTTTAACCCCGTTAGACTTCTCTCTCTCTACCTCTTTCTCTCTCCCTCTCTCTCTCTCACTTTCTCTCACTCTCTCTCTTTCTCTCTCTCACTCTCTCTCTCTAGCTCCCTCTCTTTCTCTCCCTCTCTCACTTTCTCCCTTTTTCTCTCTTCCTTTCTCTCTCTCTCTTCCTTTCCCTCTCTCTTTCTTTCTCTCTCTCTCTCGTGTTGGGTGTTAGATGTGAAGGGTAGGTAGGTATTTGCATAATAGGTATGAGAACAGTGGGGAGGCTGTTGCACAATAGTTTGTCTGGTCAGATATGAAATACATATCACCCACTGAG
>NW_007426756.1:0-491 GCF_000475195.1 Diaphorina citri
ATTACTTATCATCTCCATTTAGGTTCAAGTGCATACCTATGTAGGTATGCAATGTATGCATACCTAAGCCACGAAAAATGGAGATTCTATTTCAATTACACAGCAAGGTTCAGTCCAGGTGTCTATATAATCCCATTTGTACTTGTCAACATCCGCAGACTTTCTTTCATTCCCATGATAATTGAATACTAAACTCCATCCACTTCCCAGAAACTGGAAACCTTCGCCATGTACCTACTTAAAAAACCTTCTCTTTTACATTTAATTTCTTCTTCGTCTTAGTATTCTTTTTCTAATTCTCCTCCTCCGTCTTTTTCTTCTTCTCCTTCATCTTTTTCTTGTTCTTCTTCTCCGTTTTCTTCCGTTGTTACTTCTTCACCTAAGTCTTCTTCGTCTTCGTCTTATTTTATTTCTTTTTAGCCAACACCTGGGAGCAGCCTAAGACGCGTTTCGTTCTTATTGGAACTCATCAGTTAGACATAGCTCTCAGG
>NW_007426757.1:0-491 GCF_000475195.1 Diaphorina citri
CTGTTGCACTTGTATTTAGAAAATTGTTCTAATATTATTCCAGCGAGTAACTTTTGTTTTAAGTAATTCTAATTTATCCTTCTTCACTTGGGCGGAGTTTTCTCTCACAGCGTGTAGGAGAAATGGGTTACACATACGAGGAGCTAGGTACTGCTCGTAAGTTTTCATATAGGCACAAGTTACCTACATTACCCACCTAGCTACATTTTTTTAAATAGGTAGGTAACCTACCTACCTCATCAAAAACCGATCTCCTATTTCAAGGGAAAGAAACTACATAGCTACCTACCAATGCAACGGGATGGGTGTGCTACTCACCTCGCAAAACAAGCGGCATCGGCATATACATCATTAAATTTAAATAATGCCTACGCGGGCACAAGTGTGAATATTAAATTTGAAACTCCTAAATTATAAAAAATACAATACCTAGGTAGTAGGTTCATGTAAAAAAAAAAAAAAAAAAAAAAAAAAAAAAAAAAAAAAAAAAA
>NW_007426758.1:0-491 GCF_000475195.1 Diaphorina citri
GGAGAGACAAGAAGAGCGAGATCTCCACGAGAGGGACATTGCAGAGTATAAACTCAAACTTCATGCTTATGAGAGTGAGGTCGAGAAATTAGGTGAATAGAATAGAATATACCTTGTTTATCCTGCTCGAATGAGACTGAAAAGTCCCTTTACCCCCGCAGTCTAAACAGCTTGGTGAATAATCTATGAATAAGATCCTTGTATCTAACAAGGATCTTATTCATAGATTCATACCCACAGATTCTTCTTCTCCTATTCCCGTGTACAGACGGGGTCAATGTTTTTCGTCAGCTTCTCAATCAACCCTCTAGGATGAAAAAAAAAGATGAGTGTTTCACCGCCGTTTTTATTTCGTAGCAATGAAACATTTGTTACATTAGCCGCATGTGGCCTGTGTTGTAGCATGCCCATGTCGTAGTATGTCTCTCATCAGATGGGCGAGAAGAGACACAATACTTCCCATTTAGGTGCTGGGTCAACACGAGAACACC
>NW_007426759.1:0-491 GCF_000475195.1 Diaphorina citri
CGGCAAAAGTTTACGAAGAATTTTCCTAGCCATAAAGAAGTGGAGAACGTTGCAATGAAAATTAGAGAAATACTAAAAACTAAAACTTGAGGTTAGAAAAGAGGAGAGGGAGGGAGTGTGAGGGATTGATAAGGGGAGGAGAGAGAAGATGGAGAGGAGGAGGAGGTTTTTGGTACCTATGACATATGCAGCAAAGTTACTGACAATCTTTGAAGACATTACTGTAGACTGCAATGAGGACACAAAAGAAAAATACATAGCTACTAGCTATTAACTAGTGTACAAAGGTATAGGTATGTAGAAAAAAAGGTTGAGAATATGCTTACACTCATTTCGTTCAATTAGGTAAACAAGTACTTAGTACCTATTTCAAAGAGAGCTGTATTTTCTGCCACCTACTGCAAGTTTCACAGAGTCAATATTGCATCTAATGAAGCAACGTAGTTGATGTATGACGTACATAGTACATATTCTATTTTACATCAGGGCCG
>NW_007426760.1:0-491 GCF_000475195.1 Diaphorina citri
GCTCCTTGGTGAATTCCCGAAGTCCCTACTGATAACTGACCACGTCTATCAATGCTCCCCCAGGCTCCTTGGTGAATTTCCGAAGTCCCTACTGATAACTGACCACGTCTACCAATGCTCCCCCAGGCTCCTTGGTGAATTCCCGAAGTCCCTACCGATAACTGACCACGTCTACCAATGCTCCCCCAGGCTCCTTGGTGAATTCCCGAAGTCCCTACTGATAACTGACCACGTCTACCAATGCTCCCCCAGGCTCCTTGGTGAATTCCCGAAGTCCCTACTGATAACTGACCACGTCTACCAATGCTCCCCCAGGCTCCTTGGTGAATTCCCGAAGTCCCTACCGAGAGAAAAAAATACAATACATTGTACGTGTATTTATTACGTCTAACTTACCTTTCTGATTCATATAATTTTTTTATTTCACTATCAATTTAATTCTTCAACTGAATGTTTTGAAGAGGAGCGTGTCGTTTGTGTGATATCTTTAT
>NW_007426761.1:0-491 GCF_000475195.1 Diaphorina citri
TTATTATCAAATTTATTAAATTGAAGGGGAATGTGCCGAGGGCTAAAAACAAAACTTTGTGTGAACAGAGGTTAACCAGAACATAATTAAGGAGACTGAGGAAACAGAATTTGAGGATATTTTCATAATTAAGAGAAAAGTTCATTATGAACTATGGAACTTTATTAAGGACTGTACTTCCTGAAAATTCGATGTGGTATACAAACATTATTATCTTAATGTATTGAGAATACAATCTGAATAACCTAAAGCAAGATGTTTAGCAATTTAGCACCTCTATTAGCAATTTAGCACTACATAATAGGTGCATACTTGCATAGGTACACTGTTTTTCGCAAATTATTCGAATTACCTATTATGAAAAATATTACACAAAATTCCCCGCCCTCGTAAAGGTGGAAGGATTATTGTAATAGAAAGTAAAATGTGGAAATTAAATGTTATCAAGAGTTACAAACACAAGGGTCATTGAGCGGAAAACACATTGGAAC
>NW_007426762.1:0-491 GCF_000475195.1 Diaphorina citri
TAATGATAAGATACAATTCATGATGAGTCATTGGGCGAGTTAAATGGACATGAAGATGTACGAATTGATGTAATAGAGGTTCCATTGAATGTATTAGCATATTGGGCAGATGATTGAAAAATATGGAAATTAGGTCAAAATGATACAAAATCAGTAATATGGATTTTGTAGAGATCAGCAGGGAAAATTTATGGTCCACTTAGAGCCCAATATTATTCAAATCCATCCAAATAAATAATTTTTTAGCAATATAATGCTTATTGCACTTATCAAATCATTTGAAAACATGAATACATAGGTACATGCAAAATATCTAAATCATCAAAATTTTTGCCCAAGGTTGAATTCATCTTCAATGGTGTCTTGTTCTTTACAAAAAAGTGTAGGTACTAAATCTATATCATTTTCAACATCGCAAACCATGTTTTTTTTCTCCATGTCATAGCCAGTATTAATATTGCCCTATTAGCCAGTGTAATAAACATAAAGAA
>NW_007426763.1:0-491 GCF_000475195.1 Diaphorina citri
ACTATCAGGTAGACCTGACAGGTACGGCTGAAAAGGTCCGTCTGTCAGGTCTACTTGATACCTGATGAGCACACACACACTATCAAATATACCTGATCACTAAGGCCAGACTCTCTATCATTTTCAAAGGATTGATTATTCAGGTGACAACGCGCTACTAAAAGTCCCACGACTACACTTCCAATATGCGACAGACCTCATAATTTATCATTTACCTTTTCACCAGATCGTTAATATAGATGGCATAGTCCTCAGGGTTGGATTTCTTCACGAGAATTTTCTCAAGTTGAACGTCCGAATCTTCTATGAGGAATGGTGTGGTCATGTCGTGACCAACTGAAAATGAAATAATATCACAGCATTAGCATTTTTTTTTCTTTCAAGTTTGATAAAGGAACTGTATCAGTTCATGAAAAAAAGGCTTGAAGTTGCTGAAATGAGAATGCTAAGGTGGAGTTGTGGAGTGACAAGGATGGACAGGATAAGAAATG
>NW_007426764.1:0-491 GCF_000475195.1 Diaphorina citri
CTATTATTTGAGAGAAAATGAAAGACAAATATCCCAGGGCTATCATTCACCGCTTTTTGATGGTACTGATAAAATAATGTACCTACATACCTACCCAATATTGAAGAACCTATGTAATATGAAGATAATGTAGATTGTCGATATATTCGACCTAATACACGTGCCTTAGAATAATACAGTTAGCTTTTGGTAATTTAAACATCACTTGTACGAGTACCTACGTCCTAAAAACTGCAAATGTTTTTAAATACTGCATTGCTGATGCTATGTATTCAGTCAGTAGCTTGGCCTGATGTATAAAGTAGGTACCTAAAGAATAACAAATATTAATTTTATTCATGCATCTTAGACGGAGAACAAATTGAATTTGAAAAGTAGTTCCGAGAAGAACTCAAAGGAAGGGCACAAATAGCTTCAAATGAAAAGGAAAAAAAAAATTCGAAAGGAAATAGGTAGGTATAAGAAGAGTGATGTAGTTTTCAAACAAGAAA
>NW_007426765.1:0-491 GCF_000475195.1 Diaphorina citri
GAGAGAGACATCCCATTATCATTCAATGCCTTAGGGATCCATTTTTCTACCAAGAGAGTTTACGAATGTTTCTCTCTCTCTCTGTCTCTCTCTCTCTCTCTTGTTAGTGATAATACTTTTTTTCTCTATTCATGATTAGTGACTAAACATGACACTTTCTATAGTCTCTCTCTCTCTTCCCTGATGTTTTCTCTTGCATCTTTCTCGCTTCTTCTCATAACTCTATCTTCCCTTTCTCTCTCTCTCTCTCTTGTTCTCTCTCTATCTCTCTATCTCTCTCTCTCAGAAAATATGTGATGAGGTAACTTAGAAAAATAATTGAGATGATGATTCAAAGACAAAGAGGGAAACCGATAAAAAGAGAGGAAATAGGGATAGAAGGAGAGGAAGAGAAGAGCATAGTATAATACGTAATAATAGGGTGTATGAAAGACAGAAAAATAAATATGGAGACAGAGAGAGAGAGAGAGAGAGAGAGAGAGAGAGAGTGT
>NW_007426766.1:0-491 GCF_000475195.1 Diaphorina citri
GGGGGGGGGGGGGGGTTCATGTGGCCCTATTTGCCCCGGCCCGGCCCGGGCTTCTCAAAGGGGTTTGGAACTGTTTTTCCCCCAAAAAAGGAAAATAAAATTCGAATCTTCTTCTTTTACTATGTCTTTTCCCACTCAAGAAAGGTCGATTTTTCTTGATCAACCTTGTCCATGCTCCTCGGTTTTGGGCTTTGCTATGACTTTCAACGTCTTCTCTCTCTAATCCTGTTTTATTTCGTCCATATATTCTCCTTTTAGGTTTTCCTAGGCGCCTAATATTTATTTTGCTGAAACTTTCATTCTTGTTTGTATAAATTGTTGCAAGGAGGTTGACTGGGCCCCTCTAACAATTGTTTGGTGTCAGCCCCGGGCCCTGTTAAGCTATGACCGGCCCTGTCTCGGTATTTATACTAAACGCCCTGGTTTCGGATGATTGCGTCGATATACGTAGGACAGGTGGATCTAATGTTGTCATATTTCAGCAACAAGAC
>NW_007426767.1:0-491 GCF_000475195.1 Diaphorina citri
TACATGACGAAAGGTATACATAGATTATACATACCTATGCAATATGCATACACACATAAGTACTCATTCATTCATAGTACATACATACTTTTATGAGATTGGTATCTAGCTGGTCCGATCCACATGTCGCAAAAAGCGCAAAACATAAAAAAAGCTATGCCAACTTTTTTACACAGCTTATGGACCTGTGGTATCAAAAGAGCTTATCAGATAATTCGGTAGGGGGGCAGGGGTTGATCTATACAAAATTACACATTGTCTAAACATTCTAAACCGAATAAGCACTTAAAGGTTGATAAATATTTCATGTACCCTTGTATAGGTACCTTTAAGAATTTTGTTGAATATTCATACTCGTATACTCGCATTTTACCCAATAAAGTGGTGATAAGATATTAATATTAGATAAACTTACTGTTGAAATAAAGTCACTGCCTATCCTACCTCGGCAGTCTAAATAAGGCACTACACTTGTAAATCTTATAATTATT
>NW_007426768.1:0-491 GCF_000475195.1 Diaphorina citri
AAAAAAAAAAAAAAAAAAAAAAAAAAAAAAAAATTGATCAAAAAACCCAGTTCCCAAAAAGCCTCTGCTATTTGAAGTAGTTTGCTAGCAGAGGTGTCTCTATATTTTTTTTCTCTCATATGACTACGGACCATTAAATGAGAGAAAAAATGTTTCAGGTGAAACAGTTTTACATAGGTATGTTGTATTTTAGAGACAAAAAAATGGCCTGTCTTTTGTTGGGTTACTGAAAAACATTGCATCATATTACTGTTTCTATTTCTGCAAAATTAAAACATAGGAGGACTAAATTTGCCGAGGGTAAATTTGCCAACGAATGTAAATTTGCCAAGGGCAGAATAGGTACTTTGCCATCAGGATCGACATAGATACCTACTCCAAACCGATTCGAGGAAGACCCAAGCTAAAAAACATGGTAATTATGCATAAGACACGTCAATGGCAAATTTACTGAAAATTTCTATATTAGAGGAAAAACTTACTTTAAGAGT
>NW_007426769.1:0-491 GCF_000475195.1 Diaphorina citri
TTTTTAGAGAGAGAGAGAGAGAGAGAGAGAGAGAGAGAACGAAAGGGAGGGAGGAAGAGAGTAGAATTTTCACACAAACCACGACGATATTTTGAAATGGAAATGACTGCGTAGGTATAACCAGAAATATAAAACAGGTAGGTAAGAACTAGGAGATCTTTTTTTTTAAAAAAAAAAAAACATACCTAAACCATTTTTATTAATTTCGAACATAAAGAAGATTGAACAATCAAAAATTCAATATGTGGGCATATTTTTTTTTTAAGAGCTTTTGTACTCCCATTTTGGTTTTACGTTGGCGATGGCGTAAGTTCATTCATTTTACCTATGTTAGGCCTGCCATCAGCCACTCATTATCAGGTAGACCTGACTGGCGGACCTGATCAGGCGTACGGTCGGTAGGTAGGTGTCAGGCCTACCTGATAGTGAGTGGCCGGTCCAAGTTCCTAGATAACTAGAAAGACTTCAACATTTAACAAGATTGTCCTCAT
>NW_007426770.1:0-491 GCF_000475195.1 Diaphorina citri
TTTCGGTGTGTTTTGGTGAACGAAGCCGTTTGTCTGAGAGCTGACATTCTGTTGCTGATGAAATCTGAGCGACCATACTGGCTATACATTTATGTATGTAAAGTGCTTACTGTGGGACGAAAAAAAAGTTTAGGATCCGGCTAAGACTAGCACACAACCCACGCTACTAACCGATCTGATAAAGGACGAAAAGGAGCGAAATTAACGTATCAAACTATTGTACTTGAATTGTGAATGTGTGACTCGCACCTAAACGTGATAACGTGATAGTATTAGTGGCGATACGACTGTCACCTGACAAGTACCAGACAACCAACTTTTTACGAACTTTATAGAGAGGGTGAAATTTGAAACGCTTTCTCTCTGTTCCTTTGCCAGCGATCCATGCCTGAGCGTAAAGCCTTCCTCCTGCTGCCTGCTTGACACATAACTACTTTTTAATTGCTTGCATTTCATAATAAGCACTTTTTTTTATCCCTGTTGCAATAGAA
>NW_007426771.1:0-491 GCF_000475195.1 Diaphorina citri
TGTGTCCACACATAAATGACTATGTTTAGCCACACCTTAACATCTCATTTTACAAACAGTAACAACCTAACAACTGAGAATACTCGAAGACTAAAGGAGTATAGCTTCCGAGAATGAAGTAACAACAGCATGTAAGATAAGAGGTTTACCCCTAGCAAATCCTTGGAACATAAAGAAGTCTAACCGTCGTATGTATGAAAGCCAAAGTTAAACTTTAGTTTAACTTAAGACGAACAATGTTGCCAATTTCATGTCATTTCTTGAGATAACTGGCTAGATTTCATGAAATTTGGCAAGATTTTCATTTCAAGTTAAACTAAAGTTTATCTTTAGACTTCATACATACGGCGGTGAAAGTAGTAAGCTAAGGGGGTAGGCATCTGGAAAAGGGATCTATAATTAAAATGTCAACAAATAACAACTAGGATTAGTAGGTAGAAGTGGTCGACTTACCTGAGCATCTAAATAGGTTGATAAAACTAAAGGCTTCC
>NW_007426772.1:0-491 GCF_000475195.1 Diaphorina citri
GGGGGGGGGGGGGACAAACAAGAAACAAAGAAACAATATTTATGTTTCTCTCTCTCTCTTTCTTCTTCTGTTGTTGTTGTTTAGGAAGTTGTGTGGAGCATGATGCAGAGAAGTTGAACACATTTCTTCAGGATGGTATTGAGAACAATATTATACTGGACGCTGTCATGTGCAGCGAGGAATCCAAGATACAGGTAAACAAGCTCTTCTTTTTTTCTTCGCCTTTTCCCGTGTACAGACGGGGTCGGCGTTTTTCGTCAGCCTCTCAATCAGCCCTAACTAGGGTGATTGCTTTGTGCTGACATTTGGTTTTGGCTACAAATTTTACGAGTGGATGCCCTTCGCACTCAACGTTTCGCTATTTCTTTCGCAAGGGGAATTCAGGCCGCTATACCCCCTGTTTAAAGTCAGCTATTGGTTCCCAACCTGGGGGTATTTACCCCCCGAGGGGTAAAATACACTTTTTCGAGGGGTAAAAAGAACTAAGCGCT
>NW_007426773.1:0-491 GCF_000475195.1 Diaphorina citri
TTCTTCTTCTTCTTCTTCTTCTTCTTCTTCTTCTTCTTCTTCTTCTTCTTCTTCTTCCTCCTCCTCCTCCTCCTCCTCTTCTTCTTTTTCTTCTTCTTCGTTTTCATAAGTAGTTTAACGTTCCTGTATGACTTTTTCATAAAGCTTTCACATCACTGTATAACCACTAAGGTTTTTAGTGACGGGGGTTTTCCTCTCCTTTCGGGACAAGCTATGCGCCCCACAAAGGGAGCAGCACGCAACTGCCCAGAAAGTCACACATCCCGATATTAACCACGCGTAACGTTGCTTAACTTCAATGATCCATTGGCAACTGGTGCGTTCAACGTGCTATCGCCTCTGGCCAACTCTCTTTCGTTTACTAAAGGTGACTCTTTCTTCACCTCATTGCAGGGTTAACACCATCACTGCCTCAGCGTTCACAGTTACCCCAACCCTCCGCAGCCAATGGATTGGCCGACCCCCTCCATGGACATCCCCACCTTCATGGC
>NW_007426774.1:0-491 GCF_000475195.1 Diaphorina citri
CCTCGGCTGGGATTGAACCCACGCCCTCCTGTTTACCAGGCGAGCGCCTTGACCACTACACCACCGAGGTAGGTGGTAAAGAGCGAGGGGTTGGCCCCGACCCTCACGCCTCTAAATACGGCCCTGCTATCGATATCTTTTATCACTTAAGAGAAAACGGTCAAGGAACGATGTCTTCTCTTAGTAAATGGACAGGTGACTGTCAGAATTTTACGAAATGGTTACAATCTTACAATTTTCGGGGGCACGGTTGGTCCAGTGGTAACGCGCTTGCTTGCCATGCAGAAGGTCCCGGGTTCGAATCCCACCATCGACAAAATTTTAGTGGTAACGTGCTTGCTTGCCATGCAGAAGGTCCCGGGTTCGAATCCCACCATCGACAAAAATTTGTACTCGTTTTTCGATTGCAAATAATTTTTCAACGGGTTACTTTCTGGTGTTCCCGTGTTGACCCAGCACCTAAATGGGAAGTATTGTGTCTCTTCTCGCCC
>NW_007426775.1:0-491 GCF_000475195.1 Diaphorina citri
GGAGGGATTTCTCGGAGACCTCGCCTGGTAGCGGCTCTGATGGTTCTTGTTTGATGTTGTCCTCTGAAAAATTCAAAGGTAAAGATGTCTAATAAATACGATTGATTAAACAGAGAACATACCTACATACGAGTGTGTACGTACGGTTAAGAATACCTATTTGGGATACTAGATAAAACACGATTTTTTGAAAGAATGATAAAAAAAAGAACATAGAAAATTATCAATAAAGGAAAGGTAAAGACAAGAAGCTAAAATAAAACCAAACCAAATTTAGAGTGGGCAACTTTTAGGTATTCAGAGACTTTCTGGTTATTTCTTCATCAAATTGAAATCCATTACAAAAAAAAAATCAACTAATGAGGTGAAAAGACGAACTGAGAAAAGATCAAAAGAAAAACTAATAAAAAAGGTATCAAACAACAACACCCACCTGAATAAATATGAGAGGAAGAAGAAGTGGAGGACAAGCCACTCAGGGGGTAGAAAGT
>NW_007426776.1:0-491 GCF_000475195.1 Diaphorina citri
AAAAATACGTGGGTATAGATATATAACTCAAAATGTCAAATTTTGGACTTACTGCCCTCTTTTTTAGCAGGGCAGTGCGGGGCTCTAGGAGCACCCTAAAAGAACCAGCTGTTGATGTTACCCGAAATGGTCCGAGTACTACTGACCCACACTCAACGGAGCTTAACTTTAGTCATCCGTCAAAAGCATTCAACGGTAAGACCGACGGAATTATCTATCCCTGGGAGTCGAACCCAGGATCATCTGATTGCAATAATGGATTTTTGACCAGATGGAATTTGAGAACAATAAAACAATGAAAATGAAGAAAAAAAGTAGGTAGTTATTATATTTTTCTTTTAGGAAGCACTTTATTTTTTCAAAGAGAGAGGTAAGATATCCAGAAACAAAATTTTGCCAGCCTAGTTAGCTTATAGTTGGTAGTGCGTCTGCCTTGTAAGCGCTAGGCCGCGGGTTCGATTCCCGCCCGAGGCGGATTTTATCCTGATGGG
>NW_007426777.1:0-491 GCF_000475195.1 Diaphorina citri
GACCCTTAAAGCTCCTTTTTCTGAAGGGAAAAAATCCACATACAGCATTTTGCTAGTTACGAGGGAAATGTCTCCGGACCAACGGCCCCTATCAAATACTCAAACCACGCAGTAAGACCCGTGTGTAGTTGTAACGTGAAACCCCCCTCTTAAAAATTACCTCTAAGGCAATAGCTCAGGTTTTCGGCAACACGCCTATCTTGAGGGAATGAATCAACCTGAGAAGTTATAAACAACAAAACCGAAAAACTCAATCAGAAAAGAGATGTTTAGCACGGGAGCTCGAAAAACATCTTTGTGCTACGAAAACGCCAATAAGCCTCTTAACTTTTTTATTTCGCTACTGAGAATTGGAATCGAAGCTTTGAATCACAAGTTTCAAAACTTTTTTTTTTCTTTTGAGGGTCTGTGGTATATTGATCAAACTGTAACTGTAAGACGTCAAGGGTTTTTTTTTTTTTTAACTTTAGGGGCCTCTTTTCTCCCTGTCT
>NW_007426778.1:0-491 GCF_000475195.1 Diaphorina citri
GTCGATCGCGCTTAACCCAGATGTCAAGAACTTGGACATTCAACATGTCATTACGTCACTGGTTGAGTTCTTATCCTCCAAGTAAGTAGCACGTGTGCCTTATAAATACTAGGACGTGTGTTCGTTTCCCGCCCGGGGGTGAACTTTATCCTAAACATATTATTAAATAAAGAAAATAAAACATTAAAAAAATGAGGTACGTTCTCGGAACACCTGGCTTTCTTGGATCCTACAGCCTTCAAAGTAGGCGAAACTCGAGTCGGATGAGAAACAATCAAGTATCCATAAACGTATAACGGTAAGCAATATTGTCAATACATAGGATATTAATGTAAACCTAACCAATAATCGCCATTCTCTAATCCTGTCTTCCTTCTCTCTTCTCTTTCGGCACTATAAGCCCTCGCAGTTAGAATTCCCTCAATCAAACCTCTTGACAAAATCCAATTCGTATCACAAACTATCTCCTCCTCCCTTCAGACACAACCAAG
>NW_007426779.1:0-8461 GCF_000475195.1 Diaphorina citri
CCACTTCTGCCTCCATATATTCATGACTCATGCTGCTACTAGTGCTACTATTCAGGTCTATTAATGTTTTATTCATGTCATCTTTTTTCTTCTTTTCTACAGTCTTTACTTCCGCTTCATCTTTTTTCTGAAATTGATAATTTTCATTGTTAATTTCGTATCTTGAGTAGTTTCTGTCTTGCCGGAATACTTCGTAACCAACTAGTCCCAGTGGTCTGTCTCTCTTTTCTCTCTCTTCTCCATCTTTCACTGCTTGTATTGGTGTGCATATCTTTTTCTCTTGTTGTTGTACTTCCTTAGGTGACCCATTAACATTTCTTCTTCTCTTCGGGTTTTCCGTCTGTTTTCTTATTCTCGGTTCCATTCCAATCCTTCTTCTTGCTTGAGCAGTGGGTCGATATGGTTCAAATGTTCGTGATCTTATTGTTGGGTTTTGGTGTCCGCTTTGTCTCATCTCGGGAAAAACTTCATTGTAGTTTTCAAATACCTGGAATCGATTACTCGTTATCACAGAGAACATGTCTCTTTCATTTGACTTTGGTAGCATTGATGTTGCCTCCATGACACTTAGGTTTTGGAAAGCCATCAGTTCCTTGATTGACTTTTGCCTCTTCTTCTCAGGACACTCTGCACTATCCGCTTTATGATTTCCTTTACAGTTAATACAGGATTCAGTTAGGTTACATTCATGTGGTTCATCCTTACTCCCACACACCTTGCATACTTTATTTCCTCTACATTGACTGATTGTATGATTATATCTGAAGCACCGATAACATTGGATGATAGGGGGCATAAAGGGTTCACATGCCAATCTCACTCCCCACAAGTATACAGCTGCTGGGAACTGTGATCCCTGAAAGAAGATTTTCACTGACTGACTCTCGCCAAAAGTTATTTTTCCATCTCTGAACATTCTTCTTTTCATCCTCTTCACACTCAGTATTTTGTATTCTCCGCTGTCTATTTCTTCCTTTAATTCCTCTTCAGTATATTCAACATCAACATTTCGGATTACAGCAGCACGCGAAATGAATGAGAAAGGAACAAATACCTCATGGTCTTTCTTCAGATCTTCACTTTCCACTAGTTTGTTTGCAGTCTGGGCATCTCTACAGATAGCAATTATTCTGTTTCTTCCTATCTTTTTGGTTTCAATGATGTCTCCACCAACTTTCATTTTTCTGTATATAATATCTGCTACTTTCAGTTGACTAATGCTAGGTCTTTGTTCGGGATTTCTTTTCTTCTGTATGATGACTCGATATACTTCAATTCTTACCCCTTCTTCATAAAGAATCTTCTCAAAGTCTCGTTTACGTCGATCCAAAGGGAATCGTCCACCTGGCTCATCTTCATCCCCCATCTTCTCACTCCAAATTTCAAAGTACTATCTCGGTTGAGATAGTACTTTGAAAGTGCTCCACTCGAACCTAGATTTTAGGTCTCCGGAATCGGGCTAGTAACTGATAATTTATATTGTTTATTTAAAATTAATTCACTTTAATATTTCCAAATAATAGTTTAAATAACACTACAAGGAAAATACGTGCATCACTCACAACACTTAGAATCGAACTGAATCAATTATATTTTTATAATAATTTGTTTGAAGTTTTGTGCTATTTTTCAAAATGAAGACTTCATTGAGGCTTGATTCTATTCAGTGGTATGTTTGTTTCTTACTCTCTACTTTGGTTTTTATCTTTTAAATATCCATCACTAGGTACAACTTTTACCTTTCTAGCCATATTCACTGTAATGATAAGGCAAGGTTTTTTCCATGTTGGCACACTCTAATAAATATTAATAAAAAAAATGAGGGTTTTTTTCCCCAAAGGATTACCTACTGTAAAACAATTTTTAAGTAGATAAAATCTACTGGAAGGTTCAACATCATTTTTGCACAGATATCCCGATTACATTCTTCGTATTTGTACCCCTGAGAATGTCGATCTGCGTGCTACTGTGCTACATCAATATTTGTGAACCACCCTGTCATTTCCCTCAGCTCAGATCGTTTCTCCACCGTGTAGAAACGGGCTGTTACCATGACAATGGATCATACAGTTTTTCATAAAAGAAGTGTTCAATGAAATCAATATTTATAGTTCAAACATAAATTAAACACATTTGAAGCCAACCCAAACTGTTTTTTTTTTTTTTTTTTTTTTTTTTTTTTTTTTTTTTTTTTTTTTTTTTTTTTTTTTTTTAAATTATTTTTTTAAAAAAAAAAAAAAAAAAAAAAAAAAAAAAAAAAACAAAGTTGATATAGCCTTGCTTGTTCTTAGTTTTTGGAATTTACTCACAATCAGTTTCGAATGAAACTGTATTATGCAGATGTAAATAAATACCTAAATAGGTTTTCTCCTTTCTCCTTCTCTACAAAAGATTTTTCTAATGCTAGTCCCAGACCGACGTTATAATGTTGGTAGTTTTTAGGTAGTTAGCTCTACTAAAACTAAAATACTCAGAGCAAGAGTCTAATTGTGTACTTTTCGGTTACACACAGATATGAACAGTGTGCTGTTTCTATTTCCAGTACTCTTCACAACGTTCTGCTTCCTCATTTCGTGCGCTAGCACGGAAAATCAACAGGGCTACGACTCAAAGAATCCACCCTGGAACGAACTATTCGAGCCCTTTGAACCCGAAAAATCAAAACTGACTACTCCCCCCGCCCTGTACAAGAGAATCTTCAAGTCAGCTTGGAATAAAATCTTTAGACGTCCAGAGAAATCAACAAAGGATCGTTACCATTGCTTGAAACGAAAAGCCAGCACGATACATGTAGTAGTCAAGTATTTCCATTATACGTTCACCATGAGAAAACCAACGGGGCTCAAAATCAAACATCTGTTCACCAAGTTACCGTTTGTAGCTAAACTGTTTGAAGGAAAATCAAGTACCGTTTCTAGTAGTCCTGTAAACGTGATTGCTTGAATAGATCTCGAAGGCTCGAACACATTTCAAATCTAATTTAATATACTGATAGGTGGAGTCTTGAAATAATCCCTACTGAGTAGTCAGTATTATTTTGTACAGTTCACTACAGAGATATGTCATCCTATCAAACGTTATTCATAACTCTCTTCTATCTAGCCTATATCGCCAATAGTTTACCTCAAGGATCAGGACGTGACGAGCCAGGACCAGTCAAGGACTTTGCTGTCCCTTACCACACAACCAATAGCTACATAATGAGTAAGCTCAAAAGTTTATACAACTACGTCTTCAATAAAGAGGAGTCGGTACATAACGACGGCTATACCAAAGTCTATGTGATGAACAAGCACATGTATTATACATACACACATGAGTTTACTCCAGCGAATGAAGTGGATCTGGATGAAGATCTACATCGCATAACTGATGATCCGATACTGAAACAATACATGCAAAACGATGCGATATTGAAACACAGACAAGAAGTCCAATACCACGTACAGAATAAAAAGCTTTATAAGGAACAGATGGCGAAAACGAGCCAAGTATACCCACAAGAAACATTCGATCCAAACTTGCTAAAAAGTGATGAAAAGGATTCCCCTGAAGACGGAATAATGAGCCGAATAAAAGATAAAATATGTGAGAAAATCTTGAAATCCTTACCGATATTCAAACGTGTTCAGCGAGACACACGCAATAAAGAAGACCGTGATTACAAGAGTCAAGGAGTCATCAAGGACAGCCTGAGAAAATTGGTTTTGAAAGTTTTAGGCAAACCTCACTCGAAAATATCAGACAATCTAAAAAAGGAAGGACGGATAGTTCTCAGTAAGATGACTGATAAATTGGGGGAAGCTAAAGATAACGTGAAAGTTGCACTTAAGAACACCGGGTCCAAAGTATTGGAAGGAGTGAAAACAGCTGTTGTTAAAGTAGGAACTAAGATAGGACAGGTGGTCATTCCGGAAGACGTTCGATCAATGCCATGGAAAGAAATGCGAGAAAAAGTGTCAGAAAAATTCAAGCCTCATCTGTCCAAGATTAAAGATTTTTTGAACGCTGGTAAACATTGAAAAAGTGTCAGAAAAATTGAAGCCTCATCTGTCCAAGATTAAAGATTTTTTGAACGCTGGTAAACATTGAAAAAGTGTCAGAAAAATTGAAGCCTCATCTGTCCAAGATTAAAGATTTTTTGAACGCTGGTAAACATTGAAAAAGTGTCAGAAAAATTGAAGCCTCATCTGTCCAAGATTAAAGATTTTTTGAACGCTGGTAAACATTGAAAAAGTGTCAGAAAAATTGAAGCCTCATCTGTCCAAGATTGAAAATTTTTTCAACGTTGGTAAAGTTTGTCAAAGGTTTGCAATAGGTAGTAGGTTCACTCAATTCTCCTAAATATATATATATAAATATTTTCTTTTTGTAAATATCTACATATATGTTATCAAAGTAACTTGGATTGTTTCATAAATAAAGAATTAACATGTCTAAAGGTTGACTAATAATAATGTGGGGGGTAGAGGATATACTATTATAGGTAATTATTCTTTGATAATAACCGTCACAATTGTCACATATATGATGTTTGTATTTTATGACAATTTATATTTTAACCATTTACACTGACTATTGCTATATGTATTGTACTAACATGAAAAATGAAAATCATAGATTAATGAATTTCTCTCGTGTGTGAAAAATATACACCTATGCTACTTTTTCTTACAATGACCTTGTTTTGTGTTTAAAGTTTTATGAAGGATCTAAAATAAAATTCTACACAATACAACAAGCACGCCGTTTTCTAAAAGAGGTAGGATACATCTTTAGGTGTGGTTTTAAATAGCTAATAGGTAATTACTTGTATTACCTAGATATCTAAAGAGGTCAACATTTTAATTCGGGTCAAATTCCATAATGGTCTGACCAGTATCCACGATGTGTTAATTTATAATAACGACTCTGACCACGAGTTTTCCTTAAGAAATACTGGTAGTCAGAGTCGAAGGACCAATAAGTCTCTAATTCAACCCCCTGATTTTGAAACAATATGTGACAAGGAATTGAAAATGTCATTAGTGACAGAACAAGCCTCGAGTAGTGCTGTCGAGTGTGTGGTGACAATGCCAGTAGTGGTTGTTTACAAATATGTGACATTTCCTGTAATTTTCTTACATAAGGGTAACTGAACAGAGAAAAAAACACTGGTAAAAGATTAAATTATAATCGAATGGTAAACAATATCCATAAAAATAAAACTATACAAGCAATAATTTTATTGTATCAATAAAAAGTGGAAACAGCAAATACGTAAGCACTCGAATGTTTTAGTAGTGCTTTTAAAGAAGTATCTTAAAACAATAAAATTATCAAAACTTGGGACAAAATATACAAGTATGTATAATTGTATACAGAAGCAAATGATAGGCTTGTCAAAGATGCCATGTGTTTAACAGGATGATCCTTGGAAGTTAACAACTTCCCAAGACTACAGTATGAATCCAGCAACTCATGCGCTACCACAAATACTTCTTGTTATTCACCTTGCAAACTTCATCTCACCACAGCCTATAGACTTTCAAGTGGGAAGCTACTTGCATAAATTTTTCAAAGGTATCCTACCGAACAACACCGAATTCAAACGAAAGCCCTGGCATGAGGATCCCTATAAAAAATATTCAAGACCCACAGAGGATGACCCGTTACCCACGATTGAAGGACTCAAATTCAAAATGGCGGACGATAATTTTCCGACGTTTCATACGTGCAACCTGACGTTTGTGACCTATAATCCTTTCACCACAACGCTTGGGACCACCCCAGAAAAAGAAGTAAGTAATATGTATATTCCTTCAAAATTTAAAGAACAAAATCCAATAAACAGAATTAATGCAAACTGAATGTAATGGGTTAGATTGGCCCTTGGACGGAAAATACTTTTCTAGGCAATTTCCCTGAATAGTGGTCACGAGAATCATCTGCAGCATAGGTCCCTGGTCTTACGAACTAGCTTCTACGCTGAGATAAAGTGAGAAAATTGGATGTCTTTTACTGTTTCTACTACTTATTTTTTAAAAGCAGAGAGAACTCTTTGAGGGACTGCCAGCTAGCTAGGCTGGTTAGGGTTAGCTCTTCTCCTTGATAGATTTCCATTTGTTTTTAACTGATCCTGTAACTTACCGCAAGAGTTAATATCTTTTTAATGAATAATTCTATCATATCTATACTACCTACTCTAACTTTCCTCTTTTTTTTTTCTTAGTCCATTTTGAATCTGGCCAAAGCATTCAAGGGCGTTTTCATGCAAAAGTCCGGAATCGTGAAACAATTTGGAGAGATGTACAAAGAATACGTTAAGCTGAAGAACAAAACAACTTCCAGGCCCGTGAAGAAAGTCGAAGACGCTAATTACGATGAAAAATTGGACACTGTCTTGAACAAAGTCAATCTTAAAATGGTGAAAAAAGTACACCAGCTATTTAACTTGACTGGTAAGTTATCTAATGCTTGAGATTGACTACTATGTCATTTTCATACTTTTTTTACTTGACTTGTGAGTCAATAATACTTCTGTTGTAAAATTAAAACACAGAGTCTGTGTTTTAATTTTACAACAGAACACAGAGGTCAATAGCTTCAAACCTAGGAGTCTGCCTACAGGAATTTCGATTAAAGGATTTCTCATAGGAATCCATATAGGTATTTCTCACTCAAATAAGGCTGACATTTTTGTCCATCCTTTCTTGTTGTTTTTGTTGTTGCTCACGTCCATCAAACTGTGACAAGGTCAAGGAAAACCCCAGCTTCTTTAGGGCTGTTCTATAGGGAAGAAGGGTTCAGGTTGGTGAGTTTTGCTGGGCATGCAAACAAGTAATGGACATCTTGTGGTTCAGCTAGGCATTGTATTTGTTAATCCTTTATTCTATTCACTCCTCTCGTACCTACTCATATTAATTTTTTTTTTTCTTACTCAACAAAATAATCTCCTTTTTATCGTCCAAAGATAATCTTGGTCTTTTTCTCACATCTAATCCGCAACTCTCCTTCTCTGTGCAGCTCAAACAACTCCGCCACCAAGCATCCCTCAGAACTTCCTCGAAAACATGAAAAGCATATATGGCAATCAAGTCGACTCTCTGTTTGGTCACAAAACACCTAACCGAGGATCCCAGCCGGTTGATCTAAAGGAAGGAAGTCCAGCCGGGTTGAAATCAAGGGAAGAAGTGACGGACACGCACAACCGGGTCAAACTTTGGCGAGTCAAGAGTTGAAAAGGACGAGGAGCATATGAAAGAGTTGCACAGATGGACAAGGGTTCAGGGACAGAAGGAGTTACAGGAAGATTGGAAAAGACATTTACACACCGGCTCCTTCACGAGGTGTGAACAGGAAAAGTCACATGCAGAAATAAATAGTGGGGGCATTTTCGTAGATTCGTCAATCTTAACGGACCTTTGTAGCAAAGTAATAGGGACTATCCAGTGTAGACCTGGACAGGCAGACTTTTTCCAGCGTACCTGTCAGTCTTGCTGATAGGTGTGTGCGCGTTCGAGGTATCAGGTCCAGGTAGACCTGACATGGCAACCTCTGACTGCGCCTAGTCGATTGTGACCATTCAATACTGACGATGCCAGCCATTACAGTCCACGAGACATTCAATAGGTACTTGATCTAATTGTTTGTCTGTTTGAACATAATCAAGGGAAGTCCCAAATTTTGGTAGATACTGTACATGTTTTAAATACTTCGCTTTAATAATTATACTAAGAGCGGCATTTGTTCGAGTGGGCTTACAGCATATTTGCTGTTTCGCTACATTTTTATATGTGGGTATATCGAGTAGACATTGTAGGGCAGCTTTGTTTTAGCTTGTGCTCGTTTCTAGTTGTACCTTTGTCAATGGATATTGTTTACCATTGTCCGTCCTTCTTAAATTTAGATCTTAGTTTGGTTGACCAGTGTTGGTTTGTTTTCGTGGCTGTGCAGTTACTCTCTATGTTATACACAGAGGATTTCACCCTGACAGAATGTCCGCTAGTTTGTTAACAACCTCACTACTGGCTTGTCCACCAGCACAGCTTCGGGGAGCTGGCTACCTCCTAGGGGCTTGGGTTGTCTGTCCTAATGCAATTTTTCAAGTTCCTCTAGTCATCATATTTTGTTTGTATTCAAGCCAATCAGGAGGGTTGAATTGATGTCTTAGCTTGGTTCTCATCTCCGTACTCTGACGGGACACTATCTGCTGTATTTCTTAAGGAAGAGCTCAGTGGCTCAGAGTCTGTATTATTATAAAGTTACACATCGGGCTGGATCTGTGCAGACCATTATGGAATTTGACCGAAGTTAAAATGTTGAGCTGTCTATTATGAAATATCTGTAGTGGTGGTGTCTGTACTATTAGGTATAGAATACCTATTAGCCTATTTAAACCACACTAAAAGGATTATGATTCCATAGCCGTCTTTTAGGAGCAAAGCTGCGATTGTTTCGGGGTGTGTCTAGACATTAGGCC
>NW_007426779.1:9393-10644 GCF_000475195.1 Diaphorina citri
ATAATTACACCTTATATTGATATAGGAAAATGACATAATGCAAACATAATGATACATAGGAAAATAAATAAAATAATGTACATAAAGATGTACATAAGACAATGACATAATATTAACACAATGTAAGGTAAGATAGGTGTAACTTGGAACAGGTAGATAAAATATTTCATGTTCAGGTACAATATACATATACTTAGTCATAAAGCCGGTGTAGGTACTATCTACTTGGATTATAATACACATCATTGGAAGAAAAAATAATATTTTTAGGTGTATACCTATGTATGTCTCCTACACAGTACATACCTATTTGTTTAATATCAAACTAAGTTTTATTTCATTTACTATAGAAAACTATAGTAACAAATAAGTTGGATGTTACCCACTTTCTTTCTAGGGGCTGGCGTTTGCTGCGCCGGCCACTTCTGCCTCCATATATTCATGACTCATGCTGCTACTATTGCTACTATTCAGGTCTATTAATGTTTTATTCATGTCATCTTTTTTCTTCTTTTCTACAGTCTTTACTTCCGCTTCATCTTTTTTCTGAAATTGATAATTTTCATTGTTAATTTCGTATCTTGAGTAGTTTCTGTCTTGCCGGAATACTTCGTAACCAACTAGTCCCAGTGGTCTGTCTCTCTTTTCTCTCTCTTCTCCATCTTTCACTGCTTGTATTGGTGTGCATATCTTTTTCTCTTGTTGTTGTACTTCCTTAGGTGACCCATTAACATTTCTTCTTCTCTTCGGGTTTTCCGTCTGTTTTCTTATTCTCGGTTCCATTCCAATCCTTCTTCTTGCTTGAGCAGTGGGTCGATATGGTTCAAATGTTCGTGATCTTATTGTTGGGTTTTGGTGTCCGCTTTGTCTCATCTCGGGAAAAACTTCATTGTAGTTTTCAAATACCTGGAATCGATTACTCGTTATCACAGAGAACATGTCTCTTTCATTTGACTTTGGTAGCATTGATGTTGCCTCCATGACACTTAGGTTTTGGAAAGCCATCAGTTCCTTGATTGACTTTTGCCTCTTCTTCTCAGGACACTCTGCACTATCCGCTTTATGATTTCCTTTACAGTTAATACAGGATTCAGTTAGGTTACATTCATGTGGTTCATCCTTACTCCCACACACCTTGCATACTTTATTTCCTCTACATTGACTGATTGTATGATTATATCTGAAGCACCGATAACATTGGATGATAGGGGGCATAAAGGGTTCACATGCCAATCTCACTCCCCACAAGTA
>NW_007426780.1:0-491 GCF_000475195.1 Diaphorina citri
TGCTGGAGTAAAGGGACTTTTCAGTCCTATGCGAGCAGTATAAATAAGCACTATTATTATTATTATTATTATTATTTCTCCTTCGTACATTTAGCTACTTACTGTTTTATCATTACCATGTTTCTAATTTGTTTCAAGAACATGTCTAAAGTCTATTTTTTTAGCGACTGTTATTCTATCATTATAATTCTTCATTTAGGTGCCCCAGCAAGTTTGCACCATTTCTCTTGTTTTTCTTATTCTTAATTCAACAGTTTTTTCGCTCTTAACCCTTTCACCGCTAGAAGGACAATACGTCCCACAGAATCATTATTTTAAAAGAGGAATGTCTTATCCCAGACCTAACGAAAAATTTCCGTTCTCAGTGCTTTTCAAATGTTTCTTTTGTGATTTAAAACGTCAGTAAAATTCACTTGCCAGCCTAGTTAGCTTACTTGGTAGTGCGTCTGCCTTGTAAGCGCTAGGCCGCGGGTTCGATTCCCGCCCGGGGC
>NW_007426781.1:0-491 GCF_000475195.1 Diaphorina citri
AAAAAAAAAAAAAAAAAAATGCATAAATACCTATGTATAGCAACTAGCAACATAGATACAAAGATTCGTAGAAGCTCAACCCATCCTTTGGGGCTGACCAGCCCCTACACCTAAGGCCTAAGCCTCAGTTTGGGCTTTTTGTGTGTGGGGTTAAGCTGTTTCCTAGCTAAGCTCGAAGATCCGAACGATCTTGAGGAGCTTTTTAGTTAGGTTGTGTCTATGGACATCTTGCTCGGGGTTGGCTAACCCTAAACATATATACAAAGGTACCTACACCGAGAAAAAAAATAGGGTACCAGCCTAATCGGGTGAGTGGGTACCTATACCGGCACTCTAATATTGAACTCTTTTTCGGGAAGCTCGACACTATAATATATGTAGTATTCCAACAGCCTAAATCAGGGGACATAACCCAATAATAGAATTCTTCCAACATAAACTTGTGGCACCCTGTCACCATTTTTTTTCTCGGTGTGTTATTGACATACCTA
>NW_007426782.1:0-491 GCF_000475195.1 Diaphorina citri
CATCATCTCTCTTACAAATAAGGTGACATCATCTCTTTGTAATCTCTTGCCTAGATGTCTAGTCTAATATAAACCCTTCTACCTAGAGTGACACTTAAATAGTATGAAACTTTTGCATCTTTTCTATTTCATCATCCAACTTTGAGTCATCAGCTTGAAGCTGTCCAGGACTCGTCTCGCAAAGTGAACTTGAGGTAACATCAAGAGGTCTAACTTGAGGTAACATCAAGAGGTCTAACTTGAGGTAACATCAAGAGGTCTAACTTGAGGTAACATCAAGAGGTCAACTTGAGGTAACATCAAGAGGTCAACTTGAGGTAACATCAAGAGGTCTAACTTGAGGTAACATCAAGAGGTCTAACTTGAGGTAACATCAAGAGGTCTAACTTGATAGTATAAGGTCTTTAGTGATGGAGGTTTCACCCTTCATTCGACGATAAGATAGTTACCTCCCTCACATAGCCTGGGTGAGGAGGCCGGGAAAAGTCAAA
>NW_007426783.1:0-491 GCF_000475195.1 Diaphorina citri
TACCATCGACAGCTTTATTACAATTACAAAACCTATCCAATTTGAATAATGCAACTGGCCTATGGGCGATCACAGCTTGCATGGAGATAGGTAATTGTGCTTTGTGCACTGCCTTTTTGTACTCGTAATTTTTTTTTCATATTATACCAGGAATGGCTTTGTGGACATAAATCAGTGGGTAATTTACCTTCAAATACTTTCAAAATAACTCTTCACACTAAGGTGTGTTCAAACATCGGCCGTCGATCGATGTAGATTCACAATAAATTCAAATCGATCGACTGCCGTCGACTACCTATATGTGGACACACCTTTACACCAACTGGAGAACTGGACCTTATCTCTTTCCTGGTGTAGAAGAAAAACAGCCGTTTTTTGACCGCCCAGAAAAAAATCAGCGACTTGATAGACAAAAAGAAAAGAATCGGGCACTTTTCTTGTACATATCTACTCGTAATTGATTTCTTACACATCATGTGTGTACTTTCTTT
>NW_007426784.1:0-491 GCF_000475195.1 Diaphorina citri
AGCATTCACAGATGCGTCTGGCATCAATATCAAGTCACTGAGCAATGCGACGCAATATCTTCTGATGAAGTAAGCTACCAATATCTTCTGATGAAGTATGCTACCAATTACCAATTTAAATTCGAAATAGGAAATTCTACTGATGACATACATTCTGAAACGCTACGTTAATAGTGGGTACAGAAAACAGGCGCGGATTCAATCCCGACAGAGGCACCATCGGCAATAATTGTAATCTTTGGTTGTTTGAGAATTTGACAATGTCAATCGGCTAACTATCCTAAACATATAACTCAGATAATGTTTGTTCACGGAATGGCTGGCTTTCTCCTATCCTGTCCTCCATCTCTCTTCGAAATCGCGACAGTAAGACCTCAGTAGTTCACCAAAAAAACAAAAATACTGTTCATATCCTTCATCATAACGGTGTCTATCTTCATCCAACAGATCTTATTTCTCACCCGAAGGCATTTCGTACGCCTTCGGAAGGG
>NW_007426785.1:0-491 GCF_000475195.1 Diaphorina citri
TAATCTACTGATCCCATTTATAAATCAAGTAAGTAGGTAATAATTAACCAGCATAAATTTTCAGGAATATTACTGTCTGTTGGCCAGACACCTGTATAACAAGGTATTCAACTAGGATATGAACTTTACCTTGAGGAGTTGCTTGAATTCTTCATTACTACCTACAACCACCTCATCATAATCCTGATCCATGTAGGTGAGTCCTGTGACAGAACCATGCTGCAAACCATACACACTTTCCTGGAAAAAATAAAAGAAAATATAGGTGTGATATAAAAGCAAGCATCATCCCTGATACAAAAGTTTTCTCCATCTCTCTATCTTCTTACAAGTTTCAGTGAACAAAAGAAACCCATTGTTTTACTGGTATATTCTATTCTGTACTATAAGCTGTAAGGAGTTTAAGAGTGAGTTAATTACATGTTTAAGGATCAATTCATTGACTGAGTAGTCGACTGTAGAGGGATGAGTAGCTACCTAGTTACACATCT
>NW_007426786.1:0-491 GCF_000475195.1 Diaphorina citri
AATGATGGTAAATTGTGATGCGATGTGGTTTTCAAGACATAAGGTTGAATGTTAAGAAGTCAGAGGGTAACGTGAACTTAAGTGTAATAATAAGCGATTATACTTTTATACCTAAATACAGGGTCGGTCACGTGCCGAATGAAAAATTAAAAGTTTTAACAGAAGGGCCTGAGTAGGAGGGAGTTAAAAATGTTAATTTTATAATTATCATTTTCTTTAATTTATTATTATGATTTAGGTAGATTCTCTCCATTGTCCATTTATCATTTGTCACACAACTCCCCAAGAAGATCAGTAAAACAACTACACAATTTCACATTGACTTGGAACATACATATTTACGCAGTCAAAAGAAAAAGAAATAGGTACAGTAGTATTTCAAAGGTTCATATCCATTCTTAAACTGTGTCCACACATAGTTGGCGCCGTCGATCGATGTTGAAACCGTATACTGCCTCGACAACATATCATCTCGTCGATCGACGGCGTCG
>NW_007426787.1:0-491 GCF_000475195.1 Diaphorina citri
TCATTCTGAAAAATAAAACAAAGTCACACATAGATTTTTACTTTCCTTATCATACAGGAAGGAAAGTATATAATTATATATATTTATCAGAGCATTAAATCAGAGCATTAAACCTGCCTTGGTGGCGTAGTGGTCAAGACGCTCGCCTGGTAATCAGGAGGGCGTGGGTTCGATCCCAGCCGAGGTATGGAATTTTATCCTCATTTATTTGAGAATTTGACCACATAATAATGGAGCTCTCGGGGTTAGGTGGTAGAGAACGCCTAAGGCGTTAACCTCGCCTAGTGGTTGCCTTCCACTCGAGAGTCTATTATTATTATTAAATTTGAGGCACTTTGCCTTTTTTGCTGGGATTTCAACCAACTCCTACTCAATTTATTGTCTCTCAAGGTTGTCACAATACAGGGTGAGCTAACTGTTAAGTATAGGTACCTATTGCATTTTTCTTCTGTCCTGTTTGAAAAATCAAAAATTCTCAAAATTAAAAAAAA
>NW_007426788.1:0-491 GCF_000475195.1 Diaphorina citri
AGTATCTGTATCTGCCGGAATTCAACAACATATTTGGTACAGGTGGCCATTTCCTTAAAGTGTGAAATAATGGAAGGCTAGGGATATACACTCTTTAAGTCTTTAATGACCTCTCCATTAAAATGACGTGATACATGTGTGCTCTATAATTACCTGTATGGTATTTTGGTTTTCGTATGTAATACCTACCTACTTGTAATCTCGAAAATAGTCAAAGCAATAAATACCATATGTATTATGTATGTATGATGAGATTGGAGAATTTTACACTTACAGAAGACAATTTATCCTTCAGGTAGGTCTGGTAGTTACAAATAAATTGTACCCAACATCATGAACTTTTTTTGTCCATGTATTACACAAGAGTTTAAGGGCAGTATCAATAGTCAGGAGTGTCCTTGAGTTCTTCAATCGCAGTGACCATTCAAGTTGTATGACATTGCAAAACTTGGCTCCAAGAAATACAAACGTACTTACGAATATGCAAATAG
>NW_007426789.1:0-491 GCF_000475195.1 Diaphorina citri
AAGCATTTAAGTAAGCTTTCATTGAAAATGAGAAAGGTGTGCCCAACCTACGTTCCCATCGTACAGACTTCATCAACTGTAGTTAGTCTTGATTAGAAAGCCACAAATCCTAAGTACAGACAGCCTCTAAATCAATCCCTGTTCCAGAATAGACTTCGGTTTCCAGAGCTAGATTAAACCATTTATTGAAAAACCAGGAGCAAAATCTATTACCCACAAGCAAGTTCATGGGTACATGGGTCCATAGTCCATGGGTACAATGCTCGATTAAACCGGGTATTGATCGGATGTAGACATTAAGAAGGTTCGATTACCTATCCATAATTTACTGAGAGCTGAAAAAATAAAACCTAGCCAGACAGTAGTGGGATCTTGTGGTATTCGCAGCATAGGTTTGGGTTGTAGTACGTACACCCTAGACTGGCAAGACCACAAACCTTGGCTTAGGCGATCACGGTGTGGCAATGATTTGATATTCAACGAGATTTTAG
>NW_007426790.1:0-491 GCF_000475195.1 Diaphorina citri
CTCTCGCTCTCTCTCCCTCTCCTTCCCCCCTTTATTTCCCAATATTCTGTCTCCCTCTCTCTCTCTTTCTTTCTCTCTCTCTTTCTTTCTCTCTCTCTCTCTTTCTTTCTCTCTCTCTCTTTCTTTCTCTCTCTCTCTCTTCACTTTATTTCATTTCTCATGCAGTGATTTTTTCGGGCGGAAAAACTGCATAGGATTGCGAAATGTGTATGTGTGCTCGACCTTTTTTAGTCATTTCCCCCCTCTCTCTCTCCCTCTGCCTCCCTCCTTTTCTCTTTCGCTCCCTATCTCTTTCTCTCTCTCTCCTCTCTGTCTCCCTCTCTCTCCTTTTCTCTCTCTCTTCCTCTCTCTCTCTCTCTCTCTCTTCCTCCCTCTCTCCTACATGGATTGATGGAAAAACTGTATGATGTGTGTGTCAGAGAGAGAGAGAGAGAGAGAGAGAGAGAGAGAGAGAGAGAGAGAGAGAGAGAGAAAGAGAGAAACAGAGAGAG
>NW_007426791.1:0-491 GCF_000475195.1 Diaphorina citri
AAAATGCTCTCAGGTTCACCACAAATAAAAATAAAAGGAGGACGGACGAGTGAAGGACAGAGACACATTTGAGAAATCAAACTTAAACCATGAATAATACAGAGGAGAGAGGAAGAGAGAGAGAGAATGTTTCATAAGGAAATTTACAGCTTGCTGTCAAAAGCGGTGCTGTGTCTAATCTCAACATAACATGCTATGGGGGGTTATACTGCTATATGATAGGGAGGCTGGTGTTGAATTAACTTGGCAAGGAAAACTGAACTTTCTACTGTCGATGTCGTTATTAAAAACTTTGGCCACTACTTTAATCAGCTATCCATATCCCAGTTACCCCAAAGTATGTAGATGTACCTAGTTATAATCAGCTATCCATATGCCAGTTACCCCATAGTATGTACCTAGTTATAATCAGGTATCCATATCCCAGTTACCCCATAGTATGTACCTAGTTATAATCAGCTATCCATATCCCAGTTACCCCATAATATGTA
>NW_007426792.1:0-491 GCF_000475195.1 Diaphorina citri
CTGCAGCTAGAAATGAGATTTTCCCTCGTACTCCAATTTAACCCAAACGAGGACTTGTTATCATTTAACCCTGATGAGTACTTGTTTAACCCTGATTCACCTATCAGATATTCATTCAGCTCAGAGCTGCCCTGATAAGAAGAAGTTATGGTCCCTAAAAGTACAGAAGTACTTACAGGGATGATGAAGAATAATCATGTTAAGAATATTATAAAGAAAGAATAAACTTATTATTATTATCATTATTATTATTATCATTATTATTATTATCATTATTATTATATCATCTTTAACCTATGCTTTGAGAACACATCATGATTATTTTAACCCAAATAAACCCTACTTTAATCTACCCTATTGTTGTTTAAACTGAAATGCGCCCTTGTAACATATAGTTATTCATTTTAAATTATGTGGTGGTGTAGTGGTCAAGGCGCTCGCCTGGTAAACAGGAGGGCGTGGGTTCAATCCCAGCCGAGGTATGGAATTTT
>NW_007426793.1:0-491 GCF_000475195.1 Diaphorina citri
ATTTGGACCGATTGCAATACTTTCTCATTACCTTGTATAGGTTCCCTATACGTAAGGGTAATAGAAAGTAAAAACAATAGATTTACCAAGAATTGGGATTATTTTTGTAGATAGAACAGAAGGGTATACAAGGGTCATAAATGCGGTAATTTATCTATTACAATATTCAAAAGTTTGAGACCAAAATTGGACCTGGGACACCAAATTTCAAGGATCGACGTGTCTTGATTCAAGGAACTCGCAATTTCAAAGTTCATCAAAATCGGACCAAATAATCGCGAGTTATAGCGGAACAAATAAACACACAAACATCTAAATTAAATGCAAAATGGTCGAGTTAAAACGTAGACCTTCACTTCGTTCGGTCAATTAGAACCTACCTTCTATACAAGAAGAGAGTTACAACTGGGCTGACTGTGGGGATACCTATTAACTGGGCACTGATTTCTAAGAGGCTCTATTAGTAGGTACTGAATTTAATCAAGTTCATT
>NW_007426794.1:0-491 GCF_000475195.1 Diaphorina citri
TGGGGTGGGTTTTTTTTTTTTTTTTTTTTTTAAATTAGGGGGTCCTAAAACGGATACTTCCACTCATTTCCCAATTTGGAAAATTCGGATTGATTGCAATACTGTCTAATTAGTAGGTAGGTTCCGCCTGATTGTCTCTAGTAGGTTCCGCTGAATAGTAAATACCGAACACCATAGGTAGGTAAAGTAGGTAGGTAAAGGTAACAGAAAGTAAAAAATAAAATTTCGTAGAATTTGAATTGATAAGCCGTTCTCACTAGAAGCGGAAAGGGCAAACAAACAACGAACTGGAAAACTCAAACTTATAAACTTTGTTTTTGTTTGTTTGTCAGTTGGTAAATCTAAAAGTAAACAGCTAGGCATAGTAAAGAAGTAGGTAATTCAGTAATTCTATAACCTTTAAAAAAGTAACCAAGTAATTCACCCCAGCTAGTGTAAAAAGTAAACAAAATCCCCCACCTGGTGTGAAAAAGTAACCAAGTGATTCTCCC
>NW_007426795.1:0-491 GCF_000475195.1 Diaphorina citri
TTTTAATTATTTTGATATCAAAGTAACCATAATAAATTTATTAGGACCCTCATGAAAGACAACTAAACAGCTAGGTACGGTAGAATCATTCTACAAGTCTACACTGTTCTACAATTTACTTGCAGTTAAAATGCATTCAGAATAATGCAAAATACATTCAGAAACAAGTCCTTGCTTATGGTTCAACAGTGAAAGTGACTGCCTTTTTTGGTGGTTTTGACTTTATTTATGGCTAATGGAAAATACATTCAGAAACAAGTCCTTGCTTATGGTTCAACAGTGAAAGTGACTGCCTTTTTTGGTGGTTTTGACTTTATTTATGGCTAACCATATCAATGGCTGTGTATCACTCTAGGCTTGAATGTTAAAAGTCTTTCATTTGACTCCTAATAGCTTTGATTTTTTATTATTTTATTTGGTAATTATGCATAAGACACGTCAATGGCAAATTTACTGAAAATTTCTATATAAGAGGAAAAACTTACTTTAAG
>NW_007426796.1:0-491 GCF_000475195.1 Diaphorina citri
CACAGAACATTGACTAGAAAATTCTTTATGACTAGATGAGATAGGACTAGGTTCATTACTGGGTGTACATAAAATCAGATTGCTACGGTTAATGAAAGGGTTGCTTTCGTTGTAGTATTGATCCAATGGGTTATACAGGAAAAAACTGGGTTTCAGGCTGATTTGTTGCATGGGGCAAATATGCAGGACGAACATCACCAAAGGTCGAATCAAGTGACGCAGAGAGAGGGCAGGAGATAGCCATAATGTCTTGTTCAGGATGGGAGACAGTGACAGTTGAGACCATCATGTCTGGCAAAGTTTGAGACGGAACAGGAACAGGGGTGGTAGAATCAAGGTGTGACAACATGAAGTCCTTAATTTTGACACTCAGCATCCTCTTTCCTGAATTATTTAAATGAAGACCATGGCGAGTGTAATGTCGTCTTTGGAAGAAAGAATTGCAGTGGTAGTATTTGACATTGAGAGTGTGACATTTATGCTGGAGATAT
>NW_007426797.1:0-491 GCF_000475195.1 Diaphorina citri
AGCAAGCCTATTGCTGGCCTTGAATCCCTTCTGTTGTGGCGACCCCATGTGATGACTCATCTGGTATCAACACAGAGACTTCCGAATAAATATGTTCTTATATTTATCGAGAAAAATACAGAAACAAAGGATGTATTTGAGCTGAAGAATGTCAACAAAGTGAAGGGACTCCAGTGGAATTCTGATGGAACCATCCTGGCGGTACTTACAGAGGATAGGCGAGTTCTGATGTATACGAATAGCAACCTGGAATTCTGATGGAACCATCCTGGCGGTACTTACAGAGGATAGGCGAGTTCTGATGTATACGAATAGCAACTGGCATTGGTAAGTAAGTGCATTGTTTGATTTTGTAGCTTAAGGAATACATGTGTTGGCTACAGTTTATTTTTAATAATTTGAACTTTCACTTAAATATTTTATTTGATTGGTTTAATTTACAATTAGTTTTTTTATCATATAAAGGTGGTTGTTACCTTAAACCACAAAAA